>NC_092730.1:19409124-19519124 GCF_047496885.1 Scyliorhinus torazame | reverse complement strand
ATGTGGCGACGAGAACTGCACACGGTACTCCAAGGGGGTAGGAGTCAGGCTTCAGGTGGACACAGGCCCCGGGTAGGCCTCACCCGGAGTCACTGTGAGCAGCTCGGGGCCCCCGCACCTCAGGAAGGACGTACTGACCCTCGGAGGGAGCGAGGTGCAGATTGACCGGAACGATGTCCGGACTTCAAGGGGTTAAATTACGAGGAGTCACACAAACCGGGGTTGTATTCCCGGGAATTTCAAAGGTTAAGGGGGAGAGTTGATCTCAGCTTTCGAGATATCCACGGGATCCACAGAATCCCGACGGCGCAGAAGGAGGCCATTTGGCCCATCGAGTCTGCACCGACCCTCCGAAAGAGCAGCCTAACCTAGGCCCACTCCCCACCCTATCCCTGTCGCCCCTCTTAACCCGCACATCTTTGGCCTGTGGGAGGAAACCGGAGCGCCCGGAGGAAACCCACGCAGACACGGGGGGGGCGAACGTGCAGACTCCGCACAGGCAGTGACCCCCAAGCCGGGAATCGAACCCGGGTCTCTGGCGCTGTGAGGCAGTGACCCTGACCACCGTGCTGCCCCTAGGAAGGGGAACAGAGAGGGTAGAAAGAGAGAGAGAGAGAGAGAGAGAAATGATTGCCCCCTGGTTGGGGGGAGTCTAGGGTATGGGGCAGGGTCCCAAAATGCGAGGCTGACCTTTCGGGAGTGGGATGAGGGAAACACTCCCCGCGCCCCCCCCCCCCCCCCCCCCCCCCCCCCCCCCACCCACACACATACACAAAGGGTGGGGGCAGTCGGGAACTCTCTCCCGCAACCGGGAAACCAATGCCCGATCGATAAAATGTAAGTCCGAGATGGATGGACCTCTGTTATCTCGAGGCGTTAATGAAAGGGGATAGGCGGAGCCTGTGGAATTAGGCCGCAGATCCAACACCTCCTTCATCTCAGTCAGGAACTGAGTCGTTCCATGGTCCGTTCTGGGCGACCACAGTCGTGCACGGGAAGGATTTTCCAGAGGACGGCGGCTGCTATCCCAGGGCATGGCGGAGAGGGGCAGAGTGGCCTGTCCTGTGCAGTCCTGGGCTCCTCCGACGGGGTCTGATGGCGACCCTTGGCTTCGTGGAGGTACGCACGCGGCGAAGTCACGAAAGCGGGTGTGATGGGGTGGTTGCAGGAGGGGATTTGGAGCGATGCCAGTCTGCACCCCGTCCCACTTCCGGGTCCGACGGGGACCCGCCGGGGCTAGGCCGAGAGAGAGGGAGAGCTACGAGGAAACGGGAGGAGGAGGAATCAAAGCTGAAAAGCTTCTCCACGTCCTAACCGGCCAGTGGCGGCCGCCCAAATCCGTCAAAGCAGCTCGTCGTATTGGAAGTACTGAGAAACATCCTGGAGGAGCCAGAGGTGGGGTTTCCCGGACCACCCTCCCCCACCTCCCCGGGGTCTCCGCCGGCGTGGCTGGCGAACTACCACAAATGACCATTCATGGAATCTTTCTGTGCTATATCAGAAGAGCGGCTACCCCTCAAACATATTTCACTGGCTGGCGGACGCTGTGTGACATCCTACGGCAATACATGTGCTAATATGTATTCAAGGGATTGCAGCATTGCATCATTGGAAGGGAAGTGTGTCATTTCGTCTTTGTGTCACTTTTGCCTGCGAGCAGAGCACAGGTGCACAGCTCACGTCTCAGGTGCCTTGGCTAACTAACTTAACCCAAAGCATGTTGGGCCTTATGAGCAAGTGATTCTCACCTTGGCTGCAAGCAGGACTTGGCTATAGGCCCAGCATTTATTGCCCATAGGTTGCAAGGAGTGGGGGGACCACACAGTTCTTCCTCAAACTGCACCCAGGGAGCTGTTACACTCACCAGAGGGGGCAGGGTGGGCCTTGGTTCAAAGACTCCCTCAGAATTTACCACCTCCAACAGTGCGGCACTCCCTCACTACTGACCCTCTGACAGTGCAGCACTCCCACAGTACTGACCCTCTGACAGTGTGGCACTCCCTCACTACTGACCCTCTGGCAGTGCAGCACTCCCTCAGTACTGACCCTCTGACAGTGCAGCACTCCCTCACTACTGACCCTCTGGCAGTGCAGCACTCCCTCAGTACTGACCCTCTGACAGTGCAGCACTCCCTCAGTACTGACCCTCTGACAGTGCGGCACTCCCTCAGTATTGACCCTCTGACAGTGCGGCGCTCCCTCAGTACTGACCCTCAGACAGTGCAGCACTCCCTCAGTACTGACCCTCTGACAGTGCGGCACTCCCTCAGTACTGACCCTCTGACAGTGCAGCGCTCCCTCAGTACTGACCCTCTGACAGTGCGGCACTCCCTCAGTACTGACCCTCAAACAGTGCAGCACTCACTCAGTACTGACCCTCTGACAGTGCAGCGCTCCCTCAGTAATGACCCTCTGACAGTGCGGCACTCCCTCAGTACTGACCCTCTGACAGTGCGGCACTCCCTCAGTACTGACCCTCTGACAGTGCGGCACTCCCTCAGTACTGACCCTCTGACAGTACAGCTCTCAGTGAGATGGAGTGTGCAATACGCATAGGCCTAGTTCCAAATTTCACACGGAGCATGGTTTCCCTCGGCCCCAAACCTTTCCCCCTGGTCCAACTGACTCAATCCTTGGCGTGGGATGGACAGGCCACAGAATTGTCTGGCGAGGAAGTGGAAGGACGGCTTCCTCCCACCGCCCCTTCCCCCACCCTCGGGTCCCGCCCCCGCGTGGCTGGCCAACCTGCAACAGGTAACATTTACCCCTCACCCAACCTCACTGAGCGGGCCACTCGCCTTGTCCGACGGTGGGGGTGCCGAGAACCAGGGGGGGGGTGCGGTGACACTCCGTGGACATGGGGGTAGACCATTTAGGACAGAGATGAGGAGAAATTTCTCCACCCAGAGAGTGGTGGGCCTGCGGAATTCATTACCACAGGAAGTAGTTGAGGCCAAAACACTACCTGCGGGATCCTCCTCTTTGTCGGCACGGCGCCCACGCTCGAGGGTTTCCCGAAGACGTGGGGTGGGCACGATGGGAAACCCCTTTGATGATCTTAGGAAGGGGGGTGGGTATGGGCTCGAATGGGCCCACAGGGGGTGATACAGTGACAAACAAGCCTGAACAACAAAATATCATTACCATTATTGATCTCGATGTTGTAATTCCCGACGCTTCAGTTACGAGACTCAAGCCTTCTGGAAGCCGTGAGCAGTGAGGGGGTCAACCTTACAGTAATCTCTACTCCTGCACAGGAACATAAGGATAAGTCCAGGAGTAGGCCGTCCGTTCACTGTAAGCCTGCTGGCCACCTCACCCCCCGCCCACCCCCACCACCACCCTCCATCCCCTCGGCATCCCCATAAGATTTCCCTGACCCCGGTCTTCAACATACTCAACATTTGCATACCCACAGACCTCTGGGGTGGAGAATTCCAAAGATTCGCCACCCTCCGAGTGACGAAACAAGCCCCGAGTGAAGTAATTTCTCCTCATCTCGGTCCCCAAAATGACCGACTCCTTCCCCGAGTGAAGACATTTCTCCTCATCTCAGTCGCAAAAATGGCCGACTCCTTCCCCGAGTGAAGAAATTTCTCATCATCCCAGTCCCCAAAATGACCGACTCTTTCCCCAGTGAAGAAATTTCTCCTCATCTCAGTCCAAAAATGGCCGACTCCTTCCCCGAGTGAAGAAATTTCTCCTCATCCCGGTCCCCAAAATGGCCGACTCTTTCCTCATCTCAGTCCCCAAAATGGCCGACTCCTTCCCCGAGTGAAGAAATTTCTCCTCATTCCCGTCCCAAAATGGCCGACTCCTTCCCTGAGTGAAGAAATTTCTCCTCATCTAATCTCCAAAATGACCGACCCCTCAAGCAAAGACTGTGACCCTCGGCAGCCACGATGCCAGGCGCCCCCTCAGATGTTGACAGGTTTCAATGAGATCACCTCCTACTCGTTTAAATCACCCTTTCCTTAACTCTTTTCTTCTAATGATCAGCGATCGGCTCCACGACTGCCTCCGCCCAAATGCCCCCCCCCCTTCTCCCATTGCGCACATCAATGGGGTATGTGATTCGGTGGCTGAATTCACAGCACGTTTTGAGGTTTTAATAATAAACATTTTTGGCCGCGCACAGCAGAGGGTGGTCAGTTGCTGGCCGCGAACACGCGGTGCTTAAGGAATTAGGCCCGGTAATAAACTGGTATCTTCTGCACAGACCCCAGAGCTCTCCTGAGATTAGTTGATGGAGCATTGATTCTTTCTCTTTCCTGAAAGGCAATTTCGAAGGGGCCAGAAATTCTGGAGCATCTCTGGAAACATCAGGGCCACCTTAGGAGCAGGGTGTCCCTGCAAACATAGCAACCGGTTGCTGGACTAGGCCTCTTGGTGCTGGACTAGGCCTCTCAGTGCTGGGCTAGGCCTCTCAGTGCTTTGCTAGGCCTCTCAGTGCTGGGCTAGGCCTCTCGGTGCTGGACTAGGCCTCTCGGTGCTGGACTAGGCCTCTCAGTGCTGGACTAGGCCTCTCCGTGCTGGACTAGGCCTCTCGGTGCTGGGTTAGGCCTCTCGGTGCTGGACTAGGCCTCTCGGTGCTGGACTCGGCCTCTCGGTGCTGGACTAGGCCTCTCGGTGCAGGGCCACCTTAGGAGCAGGGTGTCCCTGCAAACATAGCAACCGGTTGCTGGTCTAGGCCTCTTGGTGCTGGACTAGGCCTCTCAGTGCTGGGCTAGGCCTCTCAGTGCTGGGCTAGGCCTCTCGGTGCTGGAATAGGCCTCTCAGTGCTGGGCTAGGCCTCTCGGTGCTGGACTAGGCCTCTCGGAGCTGGGCTAGGCCTCTCGGTGCTGGGCTAGTCCTCTCGGTGCTGGGCTAGGCCTCTCGGTGCAGGACGAGGCCTCTCGGTGCAGGACGAGGCCTCTCGGTCCCGTCCCCCCGAGCCTGCCCCACCATTAGTTACCACCGCTGCCTCATGGCGCCAGGTATCCGGGTTCGATCCCAGCTCTGGAGGACTGTCTGTGCGGAGTTTGCACGTTCTCCCTGTGTCTGCGGGGTTTCGTCGGAGTGCTCCGGTTTCCTCCCACAGTCCAAAGATGTGCAGGTTAGGTGAGGTTACGGGGATAGGGTGGGGTGGGGGATTGGGCCTAGTTAGGCTGCAGACTCGATGGGCAGAATGACCTCCTCCGGCACTGCCGTGGGTCTCTGAACACCGCCCCTCATTCTCCTGCACTGCAGAGAGCACAGGCTCACCCTCTCGATAGACTTTGCACCCTCCCCCCCTCTCCCCCCTCACAGTTTTCGACGTCCTCAGATCCTGCCGATCTGTGTCACATAAAGCTTGCGGATCGGTAGCCTAATTTTCAACAACCTCCCCTACCCCCCCCGCCCCCCCCCCCCCCCCCCCCCCCCCCCGCCCCCCAACCTCACACGTCCAGAGAGAACCACTGATGTCAGCAACCCAATTAAATCTGCAAACCTGTCTTTGCTGTTCCGAAGAGAGGCGCGTGTTAACAATGGGGCCTGTCACACTCGTTGACCTATGACCCCCGCCCCGCCCCAGGGCACGGCCGAGGTGACGAGCGCCTGTTGTCATCCGATCTCTCCGCCCGAGTGAGGCCCGCCTGTCTGCCGCGTTCCCCATGCTATCTCTTAGCGTGGTGTGATCAGCGTTTAGTCGGGTTACGCACTGCAGTGTCAGTGATAGCCGGCGGCGCGGGAGAGGAGGGGGTGGTGGGGGGGGCGGGGGGGTGGTGAACATGGTCAACTTGACGTGTCTGCCCGAGGCGAGGCTGGCGCTGCCGGCCAACGCAGCCGTCGGCCGCCTGGTGCTGACGGGCGATTCGGCCGCGTGAGGCGTCGCCGAGCAGCTCCCACCCCATCTTCTCTGGTGACTGTGCATTTGCGCGGGGGGTCGGGTGGGGGGGGTGGATACACACAGGAGCGAACACACGGGGCACTTTTTCCATGTTCAGGCTGGGGTAAACCAGCTGGAAACCCCCAGGGGCATCGAAACCCCACAGGGGCAAACCGGAACACCCGCTGGAAACCCCCCAGGGGCATCGAAACCCCACAGGGGCAAACCGGAACACCCGCTGGAAACCCCCCAGGGGCATCGAAACCCCACAGGGGCAAACCGGAACACCCGCTGGAAACCCCCCAGGGGCATCGAAACCGACTTGGGGAGGGGGAGCAGTGGCTCACACTCACACACACACTCACACTCACACTCGCTCACTCTCAGCTGAGCTGGAATGTCGGGGGGGGGGGGGCAGAGGGGTGGAGGCAGCGGGGGCTAGAACGGGTACGACAGGCCGAGTGGCAAACGGCCAACGATACTGGGCTGCAATCCGCAACTTTGATTGTTCGCGATGAGCTTGGAGTGGGAAAAAAAAACCAGCATCGATCCGGCAGCACAGACCTGGGAGGGTTTGTGAAATGCTCACACAATTAGTATTGAACTGATTGAGTTGGGCTGTCAGGGTGTCTGCACACAAGCTGGATAAATTAATTACCAAGGTGGCAAATCAACGACAGTGTAGAGGGAGCGTTACTCTGTATCTAACCCCGTGCTGTACCTGTCCTGGGAGTGTTTGATGGGGACAGTGTAGAGGGAGCTTTACTCTGTATCTAACCCCGTGCTGTACCTGTCCTGGGAGTGTTTGATGGGGACAGTGTAGGGGGAGCTTTAGTCTGTATCTAACCCCGTGCTGTACCTGTCCTGGGAGTGTTTGATGGGGACAGTGTAGAGGGAGCTTTACTCTGTATCTAACCCCGTGCTGTACCTGTCCTGGGAGTGTTTGGTGGGGGCAGTGTAGAGGGAGCTTTACTCTGTATCTAACCCTGTGCTGTACCTGTCCTGGGAGTGTTTGATGGGGACAGTGTAGGGGCAGCTTTAGTCTGTATCTAACCCTGAGCTCTACCTGTCCTGGGAGTGATTGTTGGGGGACAGTGTAGAGGGAGCTTTACTCTGTATCTACGACCGTGCTGTACCTGTCCTGGGAGTATTTGATGTGGACAGTGTAGAGGGAGCTTTACTCTGTATCTAACCCCGTGCTGTATCTGTCCTGGGAGTGTTTGATGGGGACAGTGGAGAGGGAGCTTTACTCTGTATCTAATCCCGTGCTGTACCTGTCCTGGGAGTGTTTGTCGGGGGACAGTGTAGAGGGAGCATTACTCTGTATCTAACCCTGAGCTGTACCTGTCCTGGGAGTGTTTCATGGGGGACAGTGTAGAGGGAGCTTTACTCTGTATCGAACCCCGTGCTGTACCTGTCCTGGGAGTGTTTGATGGGGACAGTGTGGAGGGAGCTTTACTCTGTATCTAACCCCGTGCTGTACCTGTCCTGGGAGTGTTTGATGCGGACAGTGCAGAGGGAGCTTTACTCTGTATCTAAACCCGTGCTGTACATGTCCTGGGAGTGTTTGATGGGGACAGTGTAGAGGGAGCTTTACTCTGTATCTACCCCGTGCTGTACCTGTCCTGGGAGTGTTTGATGGGGACAGTGTAGAGGGAGCTTTACTCTGTATCTAACCCAGTGCTGTACCTGTCCTGGGAGTGTTTGATGGGGACAGTGTAGAGGGAGCTTTACTCTGTATCGAACCCCGTGCTGTAACTGTCCTGGGAGTGTTTGATGGGGACAGTGTGGAGGGAGGTTTACTCAGTATCTAACCCCGTGCTGTATCTGTCCTGGGAGTGTTTGATGGGGACAGTGTAGAGGGAGCTTTACACTGTATCTAACCTCGTGCTGTACCTGTCCTGGGAGTGTTTGATGGGGACAGTGTAGAGGGAGCTTTACTCTGTATCTAACCCCGTGCTGTACCTGTCCTGGGAGTGTTTGATGGGGACAGTGTAGAGGGAGCTTTACTCTGTATCTAACCCCGTGCTGTACCTGTCCTGGGAGTGTTTCATGGGGGACAGTGTAGAGGGAGCTTTACTCTGTATCTAACCCCGTGCTGTACCTGTCCTGGGAGTGTTTGATGGGGACAGTGTGGAGGGAGCTTTACTCTGTATCTAACCCCGTGCTGTACCTGTCCTGGGAGTGTTTGATGCGGACAGTGCAGAGGGAGCTTTACTCTGTATCTAACCCCGTGCTGTACATGTCCGGGAGTGTTTGATGGGGACAGTGTAGAGGGAGCTTTACTCTGTATCTACCCCGTGCTGTACCTGTCCTGAGAGTGTTTGATGGGGACAGTGTAGAGGGAGCTTTACTCTGTATCTAACCCAGTGCTGTACCTGTCCTGGGAGTGTTTGATGGGGACAGTGTAGAGGGAGCTTTACTCTGTATCGAACCCCGTGCTGTAACTGTCCTGGGAGTGTTTGATGGGGACAGTGTAGAGGGAGCTTTACTCTGTATCTAACCCCGTGTTGTACCTGTCCTGGGAGAGTTTGATGGGGACAGTGTAGAGGGAGTTTTACTCTGTATCTAACCCCGTGCTGTCCCTGTCCTGGGAGTGTTTGATGGGGACAGTGTAGAGGGAGCTTTACTCTGTGTCTAACCCCGTGCTGTACCTGTCCTGGGAGTGTTTGATGGGGACAGTGTAGAGGGAGCTTTACTCTGTATCTAACCCCGTGCTGTACCTGTCCTGGGATAGTTTGATGGGGACAGTGCAGAGGGAGCTTTACTCTGTATCTAACCCCGTGCTGTACCTGTCCTGGGAGTGTTTGATGGGGACAGTGTAGAGGGAGATTTACTCTGTATCTACCCCGTGCTGTACCTGTCCTGGGAGTGTTTGATGGGGACAGTGTAGAGGGAGCTTTACTCTGTATCTAACCCCGTGCTGTACCTGTCCTGGGAGTGTTTGATGGGGACAGTGTAGAGGGAGCTTTACTCTGTATCTAACCCCGTGCTGTACCTGTCCTGGGAGTGTTTGATGGGGACAATGTAGAGGGAGCCTTACTCTGTATCTAACCCCGTGCTGTACCTGTCCTGGGAGTGTTTGATGGGGACAGTGTAGAGGGAGCTTTACTCTGTATCTAACCCCGTGCTGTACCTGTCCTGGGAGTGGTTGATGGGGACAGTGTAGAGGGAGCTTTACTCTGCATCTAACCCCGTGCTGTACCTGTCCTGGGAGTGTTTGATGGGGACAGTGCAGAGGGAGCTTTACTCTGTATCTAACCCCGTGCTGTATCTGTCCTGGGAGTGTTTGATGGGGACAGTGTAGAGGGAGCTTTACTCTGTATCTAACCCCGTGCTGTACCTATCCTGGGAGTGTTTGATGGGGACAGTGTAGAGGGAGCTTTACTCTGTATCTAACCCCGTGCTGTACCTGTCCTGGGAGTGTTTGATGGGGACAGTGTAGAGGGAGCTTTACTCTGTATCTAACCCCGTGCTGTACCTGTCCTGGGAGCGTTTGATGGGAACAGTGTAGAGGAAGGTTTACTCTGTATCTAACCCCGTGCTGTACCTGTCCTGGGAGTGTTTGATGGGGACAGTGTAGAGGGAGCTTTACTCTGTATCTAACCCCGTGCTGTACCTGTCCTGGGAGTGTTTGATGGGGACAGTGTACAGGGAGCTTTACTCTGTATCTAACCCCATGCTGTACCTGTCCTGGTAGTGTTTGATGGGGACAGTGTAGAGGGAGCTTTACTCTGTATCTAACCCCGTGCTGTACCTGTCCTGGGAGTGTTTGATGGGGGCAGTGCAGAGGGAGCTTTAATCTGTGTCTAACCCCGTGCTGTACAGGTCCTGGAAGTGTTTGATGGGGACAGTGTGGAGGGAGCTTTACTCTGTATCTAACCCCGTGCTGCACCTGTCCTGGGAGTATTGTTGGGGACAGTGTAGAGGGAGCTTTACTCTGTATCTAACCCGTGCTGTACCTGTCCTGGGAGTGTTTGATGGGGACAGTGTAGAGGGAGCTTTACTCTGTATCTAACCCCGTGCTGTACCTGTCCTGGGAGTGTTTGATGGGAACAGTGTAGAGGAAGCTTTACTCTGTATCGAACCCCATGTTGGACCTGTCCTGGGAGTGTTTGATGGGGACAGTGTAGAGGGAGCTTTACTCTGTATCGAACCCCCGTGCTGAACCTGTCCTGGGAGTGTTTGATGGGGACAGTGTAGAGGGAGCTTTCATCTGTGTCTAACCCCGTGCTGTACCTGTCCTGGAAGTGTTTGATGGGGACAGTGTGGAGGGAGCTTTACTCTGCATCTAACCCCGTGCTGTACCTGTCCTGGGAGTGTTTGATGGGAACAGTGTAGAGGGAGCTTTAATCTGTGTCTAACCCCGTGCTGTACCTGTCCTGGAAGTGTTTGAATAGGACAGTGTGGAGGGAGCTTTACTCTGTATCTAACCCCGTGCTGCACCTGTCCTGGGAGTGCTTGACAGGGACAGTGTAGAGGGAGCTTTAGTCTGTATCTAACCCCGTGCTGTACCTGTCCTGGGGGTGTTTGACAGGGACAGTGTAGAGGGAGCTTTACTCTGTATCTAACCCCGTGCTGTACCTGTCCTGGGAGTGTTTGATGAGGACAGTGTAGAGGGAGCTTTACTCTGTATCTAACCCCGTGCTGTACCTGTCCTGGCAGTGTTTGATGGGGACAGTGTAGAGGGAGCTTTACTCTGTATCTAACCCCGTGCTGTACCTGTCCTGGGAGTGTTTGATGGGGACAATGTAGAGGGAGCCTTACTCTGTATCTAACCCCGTGCTGTACCTGTCCTGGGAGTGTTTGATGGGGACAGTGTAGAGGGAGCTTTACTCTGTATCTAACCCCGTGCTGTACCTGTCCTGGGAGTGGTTGATGGGGACAGTGTAGAGGGAGCTTTACTCTGCATCTAACCCCGTGCTGTACCTGTCCTGGGAGTGTTTGATGGGGACAGTGCAGAGGGAGCTTTACTCTGTATCTAACCCCGTGCTGTATCTGTCCTGGGAGTGTTTGATGGGGACAGTGTAGAGGGAGCTTTACTCTGTATCTAACCCCGTGCTGTACCTATCCTGGGAGTGTTTGATGGGGACAGTGTAGAGGGAGCTTTACTCTGTATCTAACCCCGTGCTGTACCTGTCCTGGGAGTGTTTGATGGGGACAGTGTAGAGGGAGCTTTACTCTGTATCTAACCCCGTGCTGTACCTGTCCTGGGAGCGTTTGATGGGAACAGTGTAGAGGAAGGTTTACTCTGTATCTAACCCCGTGCTGTACCTGTCCTGGGAGTGTTTGATGGGGACAGTGTAGAGGGAGCTTTACTCTGTATCTAACCCCGTGCTGTACCTGTCCTGGGAGTGTTTGATGGGGACAGTGTACAGGGAGCTTTACTCTGTATCTAACCCCATGCTGTACCTGTCCTGGTAGTGTTTGATGGGGACAGTGTAGAGGGAGCTTTACTCTGTATCTAACCCCGTGCTGTACCTGTCCTGGGAGTGTTTGATGGGGGCAGTGCAGAGGGAGCTTTAATCTGTGTCTAACCCCGTGCTGTACAGGTCCTGGAAGTGTTTGATGGGGACAGTGTGGAGGGAGCTTTACTCTGTATCTAACCCCGTGCTGCACCTGTCCTGGGAGTATTGTTGGGGACAGTGTAGAGGGAGCTTTACTCTGTATCTAACCCGTGCTGTACCTGTCCTGGGAGTGTTTGATGGGGACAGTGTAGAGGGAGCTTTACTCTGTATCTAACCCCGTGCTGTACCTGTCCTGGGAGTGTTTGATGGGAACAGTGTAGAGGAAGCTTTACTCTGTATCGAACCCCATGTTGGACCTGTCCTGGGAGTGTTTGATGGGGACAGTGTAGAGGGAGCTTTACTCTGTATCGAACCCCCGTGCTGAACCTGTCCTGGGAGTGTTTGATGGGGACAGTGTAGAGGGAGCTTTCATCTGTGTCTAACCCCGTGCTGTACCTGTCCTGGAAGTGTTTGATGGGGACAGTGTGGAGGGAGCTTTACTCTGCATCTAACCCCGTGCTGTACCTGTCCTGGGAGTGTTTGATGGGAACAGTGTAGAGGGAGCTTTAATCTGTGTCTAACCCCGTGCTGTACCTGTCCTGGAAGTGTTTGAATAGGACAGTGTGGAGGGAGCTTTACTCTGTATCTAACCCCGTGCTGCACCTGTCCTGGGAGTGCTTGACAGGGACAGTGTAGAGGGAGCTTTAGTCTGTATCTAACCCCGTGCTGTACCTGTCCTGGGGGTGTTTGACAGGGACAGTGTAGAGGGAGCTTTACTCTGTATCTAACCCCGTGCTGTACCTGTCCTGGGAGTGTTTGATGAGGACAGTGTAGAGGGAGCTTTACTCTGTATCTAACCCCGTGCTGTACCTGTCCTGGCAGTGTTTGACAGGGACAGTGTAGAGGGAGCTTTACTCTGTATCTAACCCCGTGCTGTACCTGTCCTGGGAGTGGTTGATGGAGGACAGTATAGAGGGAGCTTTACTCTGTATCTAACTCCGTGCTGTACCTGTCCTGGGAGTGTTTGATGGGGGCAGTGTAGAGGGAGCTTTACTCTGTATCTAACCCCGTGCTGTACCTGTCATGGGAGTGTTTGATGGGGGCAGTGTAGAGGGAGCTTTACTCTGTATCTAACCCCGTGCTGTACCTGTCCTGGGCGTGTATGATGGGGACAGTGTAGAGGGAGCTTTACTCTGTATCTAACACCGTGCTCTACCTGTCCTGGGAGTGTTTGACGGGGACAGTGTAGAGGGAGCTTTACTCTGTATCTAACCCCGTGCTGTACCTGTCCTGGGAGTGTTTGATGGGGACAGTGTAGCGGGAGCTTTACTCTGTATCTAACCACGTGCTGTACCTGTCCTGGGAGTGTTTGATGGGGACAGTGTAGAGGGAGCTTTACTCTGTGTCTAACCCCGTGCTGTTCCTGTCCTGGGAGTGGTTGATGGGGACCGTGTAGAGAGAGTTTACTCTGTATCTAACCCCGTGCTGTACCTGTCCTGGGAGTGTTTGGTGGGGACAGTGTAGAGGGAGCTTTACTCTGTATCTAACCAAGTGCTGTACCTGTCCTGGGAGTGTTTGATGGGAACAGTGTAGAGGAAGCTTTACTCTGTATCTAACCCCGTGCTGTACCTGTCCTGGGAGTGTTTGATGGCGACAGTGTGGAGGGAGCTTTACTCTGTATCTACCCCGTGCTGTACCTGTCCTGGGAGTGTTTGATGGGGACAGTGTAGAGGGAGCTTTACTCTGTATCTAACCCCGTGCTGTACCTGTCCTGGGAGTGTTTGATGGGGGCAGTGCAGAGGGAGCTTTAATCTGTGTCTAACCCCGTGCTGTACAGGTCCTGGAAGTGTTTGATGGGGAGAGTGTGGAGGGAGCTTTACTCTGTATCTAACCCCGTGCTGCACCTGTCCTGGGAGTATTGTTGGGGACAGTGTAGAGGGAGCTTTACTCTGTATCAAACCCGTGCTGTACCTGTCCTGGGAGTGTTTGATGGGGACAGTGTAGAGGGAGCTTTACTCTGTATCTAACCCCGTGCTGTACCGGTCCTGGGAGTGTTTGATGGGGACAGTGCAGAGGGAGCTTTACTCTGTATCTAACCCCGTGCTGTAAATGTCCTGGGAGTGTTTGATGGGGACAGTGTAGAGGGAGCTTTACTCTGTATCTACCCCGTGCTGTACCTGTCCTGGGAGTGTTTAATGGGGACAATGTAGAGGGAGCTTTACTCTGTATCTAACCCCGTGCTGTACCTGTCCTGGGAGTGTTTGATGGGGACAGTGTAGAGGGAGCTTTACACTGTATCTAACCCCGTGCTGTACCTGTCCTGGGAGTGTTTGATGGGGACAGTGCAGAGGGAGCTTTACTCTGTATCTAACCCCGTGCTGTACCTGTCCTGGGAGCGTTTGATGGGAACAGTGTAGAGGAAGCTTTACTCTGTATCTAACCCCGTGCTGTACCTGTCCTGGGAGTGTTTGATGGGGACAGTGTAGAGGGAGCTTTACTCTGTATCTAACCCCGTGCTGTACCTGTCCTGGGAGTGTCTGATGGGGACAGTGTAGAGGGAGCTTTACTCTGTATCTAACCACGTGCTGTACATGTCCTGGGAGTGTTTGATGGGGACAGTGTAGAGGGAGCTTTACTCTGTATCTAACCGCGTGCTGTACCTGTCCTGGGAGTGTTTGATGGGGACAGTGTAGAGGGAGCTTTACTTTGTATCTAACCCGTGCTGTACCTGTCCTGGGAGTGTTTGATGAGGACAGTGTAGACGGAGCTTTACTCTGTACCTAACCCCGTGCTGTACCTGTCCTGGTAGTGTTTGATGGTGACAGTGTAGAGGGAGCTTTACTCTGTATCTAACCCCGTGCTGTACCTGTCCTGGGAGTGTTTGATGGGGACAGTGTGGAGGGAGCTTTACTCTGTATCTACCCCGTGCTGTACCTGTCCTGGGAGTGTTTGATGGGGACAGTGTAGAGGGAGCTTTAATCTGTGTCTAACCCCGTGCTGTACAGGTCCTGGAAGTGTTTGATGGGGAGAGTGTGG
Organism: Scyliorhinus torazame; assembly: GCF_047496885.1. Lineage (NCBI taxonomy): Eukaryota > Metazoa > Chordata > Chondrichthyes > Carcharhiniformes > Scyliorhinidae > Scyliorhinus > Scyliorhinus torazame. The sequence continues at coordinate 19,504,733 of NC_092730.1, read as the reverse complement.
AGGGAGCTTTACTCTGTATCTAACCCCGTGCTGCACCTGTCCTGGGAGTATTGTTGGGGACAGTGTAGAGGGAGCTTTACTCTGTATCAAACCCGTGCTGTACCTGTCCTGGGAGTGTTTGATGGGGACAGTGTAGAGGGAGCTTTACTCTGTATCTAACCCCGTACTGTACCGGTCCTGGGAGTGTTTGATGGGGACAGTGCAGAGGGAGCTTTACTCTGTATCTACCCCGTGCTGTACCTGTCCTGGGAGTGTTTAATGGGGACAGTGTAGACGTAGCTTTACTCTGTATCTAACCCCGTGCTGTACCTGTCCTGGGAGTGTTTGATGGGGACAGTGTAGAGGGAGCTTTACACTGTATCTAACCCCGTGCTGTACCTGTCCTGGGAGTGTTTGATGGGGACAGTGCAGAGGGAGCTTTACTCTGTATCTAACCCCGTGCTGTACCTGTCCTGGGAGCGTTTGATGGGAACAGTGTAGAGGAAGCTTTACTCTGTATCTAACCCCGTGCTGTACCTGTCCTGGGAGTGTTTGATGGGGACAGTGTAGAGGGAGCTTTACTCTGTATCTAACCCCGTGCTGTACCTGTCCTGGGAGTGTCTGATGGGGACAGTGTAGAGGGAGCTTTACTCTGTATCTAACCACGTGCTGTACATGTCCTGGGAGTGTTTGATGGGGACAGTGTAGAGGGAGCTTTACTCTGTATTTAACCCCGTGCTGTACCTGTCCTGGGAGTGTTTGATGGGGACAGTGTAGAGGGAGCTTTACTTTGTATCTAACCCGTGCTGTACCTGTCCTGGGAGTGTTTGATGAGGACAGTGTAGACGGAGCTTTACTCTGTACCTAACCCCGTGCTGTACCTGTCCTGGTAGTGTTTGATGGGGACAGTGTAGAGGGAGCTTTACTCTGTATCTAACCCCGTGCTGTACCTGTCCTGGGAGTGTTTGATGGGGACAGTGTAGAGGGAGCTTTACTCTGTATCGAACCCCGTGCTGTAACTGTCCTGGGAGTGTTTGATGGGGACAGTGTAGAGGGAGCTTTACTCTGTATCTAACTCCGTGCTGTACCTGTCCTGGGAGTGTTTGATGGGGACAGTGTAGAGGGAGTTTTACTCTGTATCTAACCCCGTGCTGTCCCTGTCCTGGGAGTGTTTGATGGGGACAGTGTAGAGGGAGCTTTACTCTGTATCTAACCCCGTGCTGTACCTGTCCTGGGAGTGTTTGATGGGGACAGTGTAGAGGGAGTTTTACTCTGTATCTAACCCCGTGCTGTCTCTGTCCTGGGAGTGTTTGATGGGGACAGTGTAGAGGGAGCTTTACTCTGTATCTAACCCCGTGCTGTACCTGTCCTGGGAGCGTTTGATGGGAACAGTGAAGAGGAAGGTTTACTCTGTATCGAACCCCGTGCTGTACCTGTCCTGGGAGTGTTTGATGGGGACAGTGTAGAGGGAGCTTTACTCTGTATCTAACCCCGTGCTGTACCTGGCCTGGGAGTGTTTGATGGGAACAGTGTAGAGGGAGCTTTACTTTGTATCTAACCCGTGCTGTACCTGTCCTGGGAGTGTTTGATGGGGACAGTGTAGAGGGAGCTTTACTCTGTATCTAACGCCGTGCTGTACCTGTCCTGGTAGTGTTTGATGGGGACAGTGTAGAGGGAGCTTTACTCTGTATCTAACGCCGTGCTGTACCTGTCCTGGGAGTGTTTGATGGGGACAGTGTAGAGGGAGCTTTACTCTGTATCTAACCCCGTGCTGTACCTGTCCTGGGAGTGTTTGATGGGGATAGTGTAAAGAGAGCTTTACTCTGTATCTAACCCCGTGCTGTACCTGTCCTGGGAGTGTTTGATGGGGACAGTGTAGAGGGAGCTTTACTCTGTATCTAACCCCGTGCTGTACCTGTCCTTGGAGTGTTTGATAGGGGACAGTGTAGAGGGAGCTTTACTCTGTATCTAACCCCGTGCTGTACCTGTCCTGGGAGTGTTTGATGGGGACAGTGTAGAGGGAGCTTTACTCTGTATCTAACCCCGTGTTGTACCGGTCCTGGGAGTGTTTGATGGGGACAGTGCAGAGGGAGCTTTACTCTGTATCTAACCCCGTGCTGTACCTGTCGTGGGAGTGTTTGATGGGGACAGTGTAGAGGGAGCTTTACTCTATATCTACCCCGTGCTGTACCTGTCCTGGGAGTGTTTAATGGGGACAGTGCAGAGGGAGCTTTACTCTGTATCTAACCCCGTGCTGTACCTGTCCTGGGAGTGTTTGATGGGGACAGTGTAGAGGGAGCTTTACTCTGCATCTAACCCCGTGCTGTACCTGTCCTGGGAGTGTTTGATGGGGACAGTGCAGAGGGAGCTTTACTCTGTATCTAACCCCGTGCTGTATCTGTCCTGGGAGTGTTTGATGGGGACAGTGTAGAGGGAGCTTTACTCTGTATCTACCCCGTGCTGTACCTGTCCTGGGAGTGTTTGATGGGGACAGTGTAGAGGGAGCTTTACTCTGTATCTAACCCCGTGCTGTACCTGTCCTGGGAGTGTTTGATGGGGACAGTGTAGAGGGAGCTTTACTCTGTATCTAACCGCGTGCAGTACCTGTCCTGGGAGCGTTTGATGGGAACAGTGTAGAGGAAGGTTTACTCTGTATCTAACCCCGTGCTGTACCTGTCCTGGGAGTGTTTGATGGGGACAGTGTAGAGGGAGCTTTACTCTGTATCTAACCCCGTGCTGTACCTGTCCTGGGAGTGTTTGATGGGGACAGTGTACAGAGAGCTTTACTCTGTATCTAACCCCGTGCTGTACCTGTCCTGGTAGTGTTTGATGGGGACAGTGTAGAGGGAGCTTTACTCTGTATCTAACCCCATGCTGTACCTGTCCTGGGAGTGTTTGATGGGGGCAGTGCAGAGGGAGCTTTAATCTGTGTCTAACCCCGTGCTGTACAGGTCCTGGAAGTGTTTGATGGGGACAGTGTGGAGGGAGCTTTACTCTGTATCTAACCCCGTGCTGCACCTGTCCTGGGAGTATTGTTGGGGACAGTGTAGAGGGAGCTTTACTCTGTATCTAACGCGTGCTGTACCTGTCCTGGGAGTGTTTGATGGGAACAGTGTAGAGGAAGCTTTACTCTGTATCTAACCCCATGTTGGACCTGTCCTGGGAGTGTTTGATGGGGACAGTGTAGAGGGAGCTTTACTCTGTATCGAACCCCCGTGCTGAACCTGTCCTGGGAGTGTTTGATGGGGACAGTGTAGAGGGAGCTTTCATCTGTGTCTAACCCCGTGCTGTACGTGTCCTGGAAGTGTTTGATGGGGACAGTGTGGAGGAAGCTTTACTCTGCATCTAACCCCGTGCTGTACCTGTCCTGGGAGTGTTTGATGGGAACAGTGTAGAGGGAGCTTTGATCTGTGTCTAACCCCGTGCTGTACCTGTCCTGGGAGTGTTTGACAGGGACAGTGTAGAGGGAGCTTTAGTCTGTATCTAACCCCGTGCTGTACCTGTCCTGGGAGTGTTTGACAGGGACAGTGTAGAGGGAGCTTTACTCTGTATCTAACCCCGTGCTGTACCTGTCCTGGGAGTGTTTGATGAGGACAGTGTAGAGGGAGCTTTACTCTGTATCTAACCCCGTGCTGTACCTGTCCTGGCAGTGTTTGACAGGGACAGTGTAGAGGGAGCTTTACTCTGTATCTAACCCCGTGCTGTACCTGTCCTGGGAGTGGTTGATGGAGGACAGTATAGAGGGAGCTTTACTCTGTATCTAACTCCGTGCTGTACCTGTCCTGGGAGAGTTTGATGGGGGCAGTGTAGAGGGAGCTTTACTCTGTATCTAACCCCGTGCTGTACCTGTCATGGGAGTGTTTGATGGGGGCAGTGTAGAGGGAGCTTTACTCTGTATCTAACCCCGTGCTGTACCTGTCCTGGGCGTGTATGATGGGCACAGTGTAGAGGGAGCTTTACTCTGTATCTAACACCGTGCTCTACCTGTCCTGGGAGTGTTTGACGGGGACAGTGTAGAGGGAGCTTTACTCTGTATCTAACCCCGTGCTGTACCTGTCCTGGGAGTGTTTGATGGGGACAGTGTAGCGGGAGCTTTACTCTGTATCTAACCACGTGCTGTACCTGTCCTGGGAGTGTTTGATGGGGACAGTGTAGAGGGAGCTTTACTCTGTATCTAACCCCGTGCTGTTCCTGTCCTGGGAGTGGTTGATGGGGACCGTGTAGAGAGAGTTTACTCTGTATCTAACCCCGTGCTGTACCTGTCCTGGGAGTGTTTGGTGGGGACAGTGTAGAGGGAGCTTTACTCTGTATCTAACCAAGTGCTATACCTGTCCTGGGAGTGTTTGATGGGAACAGTGTAGAGGAAGCTTTACTCTGTATCTAACCCCGTGCTGTACCTTTCCTGGGAGTGTTTGATGGGGACAGTGTGGAGGGAGCTTTACTCTGTATCTACCCCGTTCTGTACCTGTCCTGGGAGTGTTTGATGGGGACAGTGTAGAGGGAGCTTTACTCTGTATCTAACCCCGTGCTGTACCTGTCCTGGGAGTGTTTGATGGGGACAGTGCAGAGGGAGCTTTACTCTGTATCTAACCCCGTGCTGTACCTGTCCAGGGAGTGTTTGATGGGGACAGTGTAGAGGGAGCTTTACTCTGTATCTACCCCGTGCTGTACCTGTCCTGGGAGTGTTTGATGGGGACAGTGTAGAGGGAGCTTTACTCTGTATCTAACCCCGTGCTGTACCGGTCCTGGGAGTGTTTGATGGGGACAGTGCAGAGGGAGCTTTACTCTGTATCTAACCCCGTGCTGTAAATGTCCTGGGAGTGTTTGATGGGGACAGTGTAGAGGGAGCTTTACTCTGTATCTACCCCGTGCTGTACCTGTCCTGGGAGTGTTTAATGGGGACAGTGTAGACGTAGCTTTACTCTGTATCTAACCCCGTGCTGTACCTGTCCTGGGAGTGTTTGATGGGGACAGTGTAGAGGGAGCTTTACACTGTATCTAACCCCGTGCTGTACCTGTCCTGGGAGTGTTTGATGGGGACAGTGCAGAGGGAGCTTTACTCTGTATCTAACCCCGTGCTGTACCTGTCCTGGGAGCGTTTGATGGGAACAGTGTAGAGGGAGCTTTACTCTGTATCTAACCCCGTGCTGTACCTGTCCTGGGAGTGTCTGATGGGGACAGTGTAGAGGGAGCTTTACTCTGTATCTAACCACGTGCTGTACATGTCCTGGGAGTGTTTGATGGGGACAGTGTAGAGGGAGCTTTACTCTGTATCTAACCCCGTGCTGTACCTGTCCTGGGAGTGTTTGATGGGGACAGTGTAGAGGGAGCTTTACTTTGTATCTAACCCGTGCTGTACCTGTCCTGGGAGTGTTTGATGAGGACAGTGTAGACGGAGCTTTACTCTGTACCTAACCCCGTGCTGTACCTGTCCTGGTAGTGTTTGATGGGGACAGTGTAGAGGGAGCTTTACTCTGTATCTAACCCCGTGCTGTACCTGTCCTGGGAGTGTTTGATGGGGACAGTGTAGAGGGAGCTTTACTCTGTATCGAACCCCGTGCTATAACTGTCCTGGGAGTGTTTGATGGGGACAGTGTAGAGGGAGCTTTACTCTGTATCTAACCCCGTGCTGTACCTGTCCTGGGAGTGTTTGATGGGGACAGTGTAGAGGGAGCTTTACTCTGTATCTAACCCCGTGCTGTACCTGTCCTGGGAGTGTTTGATGGGAACAGTGTAGAGGAAGCTTTACTCTGTATCGAACCCCATGTTGGACCTGTCCTGGGAGTGTTTGATGGGGACAGTGTAGAGGGAGCTTTACTCTGTATCGAACCCCCGTGCTGAACCTGTCCTGGGAGTGTTTGATGGGGACAGTGTAGAGGGAGCTTTCATCTGTGTCTAACCCCGTGCTGTACCTGTCCTGGAAGTGTTTGATGGGGACAGTGTGGAGGGAGCTTTACTCTGCATCTAACCCCGTGCTGTACCTGTCCTGGGAGTGTTTGATGGGAACAGTGTAGAGGGAGCTTTAATCTGTGTCTAACCCCGTGCTGTACCTGTCCTGGAAGTGTTTGAATGGGACAGTGTGGAGGGAGCTTTACTCTGTATCTAACCCCGTGCTGCACCTGTCCTGGGAGTGTTTGACAGGGACAGTGTAGAGGGAGCTTTAGTCTGTATCTAACCCCGTGCTGTACCTGTCCTGGGGGTGTTTGACAGGGACAGTGTAGAGGGAGCTTTACTCTGTATCTAACCCCGTGCTGTACCTGTCCTGGGAGTGTTTGATGAGGACAGTGTAGAGGGAGCTTTACTCTGTATCTAACCCCGTGCTGTACCTGTCCTGGCAGTGTTTGACAGGGACAGTGTAGAGGGAGCTTTACTCTGTATCTAACCCCGTGCTGTACCTGTCCTGGGAGTGGTTGATGGAGGACAGTATAGAGGGAGCTTTACTCTGTATCTAACTCCGTGCTGTACCTGTCCTGGGAGTGTTTGATGGGGGCAGTGTAGAGGGAGCTTTACTCTGTATCTAACCCCGTGCTGTACCTGTCATGGGAGTGTTTGATGGGGGCAGTGTAGAGGGAGCTTTACTCTGTATCTAACCCCGTGCTGTACCTGTCCTGGGCGTGTATGATGGGGACAGTGTAGAGGGAGCTTTACTCTGTATCTAACACCGTGCTCTACCTGTCCTGGGAGTGTTTGACGGGGACAGTGTAGAGGGAGCTTTACTCTGTATCTAACCCCGTGCTGTACCTGTCCTGGGAGTGTTTGATGGGGACAGTGTAGCGGGAGCTTTACTCTGTATCTAACCACGTGCTGTACCTGTCCTGGGAGTGTTTGATGGGGACAGTGTAGAGGGAGCTTTACTCTGTGTCTAACCCCGTGCTGTTCCTGTCCTGGGAGTGGTTGATGGGGACCGTGTAGAGAGAGTTTACTCTGTATCTAACCCCGTGCTGTACCTGTCCTGGGAGTGTTTGGTGGGGACAGTGTAGAGGGAGCTTTACTCTGTATCTAACCAAGTGCTGTACCTGTCCTGGGAGTGTTTGATGGGAACAGTGTAGAGGAAGCTTTACTCTGTATCTAACCCCGTGCTGTACCTGTCCTGGGAGTGTTTGATGGCGACAGTGTGGAGGGAGCTTTACTCTGTATCTACCCCGTGCTGTACCTGTCCTGGGAGTGTTTGATGGGGACAGTGTAGAGGGAGCTTTACTCTGTATCTAACCCCGTGCTGTACCTGTCCTGGGAGTGTTTGATGGGGGCAGTGCAGAGGGAGCTTTAATCTGTGTCTAACCCCGTGCTGTACAGGTCCTGGAAGTGTTTGATGGGGAGAGTGTGGAGGGAGCTTTACTCTGTATCTAACCCCGTGCTGCACCTGTCCTGGGAGTATTGTTGGGGACAGTGTAGAGGGAGCTTTACTCTGTATCAAACCCGTGCTGTACCTGTCCTGGGAGTGTTTGATGGGGACAGTGTAGAGGGAGCTTTACTCTGTTTCTAACCCCGTGCTGTACCGGTCCTGGGAGTGTTTGATGGGGACAGTGCAGAGGGAGCTTTACTCTGTATCTAACCCCGTGCTGTAAATGTCCTGGGAGTGTTTGATGGGGACAGTGTAGAGGGAGCTTTACTCTGTATCTACCCCGTGCTGTACCTGTCCTGGGAGTGTTTAATGGGGACAATGTAGAGGGAGCTTTACTCTGTATCTAACCCCGTGCTGTACCTGTCCTGGGAGTGTTTGATGGGGACAGTGTAGAGGGAGCTTTACACTGTATCTAACCCCGTGCTGTACCTGTCCTGGGAGTGTTTGATGGGGACAGTGCAGAGGGAGCTTTACTCTGTATCTAACCCCGTGCTGTACCTGTCCTGGGAGCGTTTGATGGGAACAGTGTAGAGGAAGCTTTACTCTGTATCTAACCCCGTGCTGTACCTGTCCTGGGAGTGTTTGATGGGGACAGTGTAGAGGGAGCTTTACTCTGTATCTAACCCCGTGCTGTACCTGTCCTGGGAGTGTCTGATGGGGACAGTGTAGAGGGAGCTTTACTCTGTATCTAACCACGTGCTGTACATGTCCTGGGAGTGTTTGATGGGGACAGTGTAGAGGGAGCTTTACTCTGTATCTAACCGCGTGCTGTACCTGTCCTGGGAGTGTTTGATGGGGACAGTGTAGAGGGAGCTTTACTTTGTATCTAACCCGTGCTGTACCTGTCCTGGGAGTGTTTGATGAGGACAGTGTAGACGGAGCTTTACTCTGTACCTAACCCCGTGCTGTAACTGTCCTGGTAGTGTTTGATGGTGACAGTGTAGAGGGAGCTTTACTCTGTATCTAACCCCGTGCTGTACCTGTCCTGGGAGTGTTTGATGGGGACAGTGTGGAGGGAGCTTTACTCTGTATCTACCCCGTGCTGTACCTGTCCTGGGAGTGTTTGATGGGGACAGTGTAGAGGGAGCTTTAATCTGTGTCTAACCCCGTGCTGTACAGGTCCTGGAAGTGTTTGATGGGGAGAGTGTGGAGGGAGCTTTACTCTGTATCTAACCCCGTGCTGCACCTGTCCTGGGAGTATTGTTGGGGACAGTGTAGAGGGAGCTTTACTCTGTATCAAACCCGTGCTGTACCTGTCCTGGGAGTGTTTGATGGGGACAGTGTAGAGGGAGCTTTACTCTGTATCTAACCCCGTGCTGTACCGGTCCTGGGAGTGTTTGATGGGGACAGTGCAGAGGGAGCTTTACTCTGTCTCTAACCCCGTGCTGTAAATGTCCTGGGATTGTTTGATGGGGACAGTGTAGAGGGAGCTTTACTCTGTATCTACCCCGTGCTGTACCTGTCCTGGGAGTGTTTAATGGGGACAGTGTAGACGTAGCTTTACTCTGTATCTAACCCCGTGCTGTACCTGTCCTGGGAGTGTTTGATGGGGACAGTGTAGAGGGAGCTTTACACTGTATCTAACCCCGTGCTGTACCTGTCCTGGGAGTGTTTGATGGGGACAGTGCAGAGGGAGCTTTACTCTGTATCTAACCCCGTGCTGTACCTGTCCTGGGAGCGTTTGATGGGAACAGTGTAGAGGAAGCTTTACTCTGTATCTAACCCCGTGCTGTACCTGTCCTGGGAGTGTCTGATGGGGACAGTGTAGAGGGAGCTTTACTCTGTATCTAACCACGTGCTGTACATGTCCTGGGAGTGTTTGATGGGGACAGTGTAGAGGGAGCTTTACTCTGTATTTAACCCCGTGCTGTACCTGTCCTGGGAGTGTTTGATGGGGACAGTGTAGAGGGAGCTTTACTTTGTATCTAACCCGTGCTGTACCTGTCCTGGGAGTGTTTGATGAGGACAGTGTAGACGGAGCTTTACTCTGTACCTAACCCCGTGCTGTACCTGTCCTGGTAGTGTTTGATGGGGACAGTGTAGAGGGAGCTTTACTCTGTATCTAACCCCGTGCTGTACCTGTCCTGGGAGTGTTTGATGGGGACAGTGTAGAGGGAGCTTTACTCTGTATCGAACCCCGTGCTGTAACTGTCCTGGGAGTGTTTGATGGGGACAGTGTAGAGGGAGCTTTACTCTGTATCTAACTCCGTGCTGTACCTGTCCTGGGAGTGTTTGATGGGGACAGTGTAGAGGGAGTTTTACTCTGTATCTAACCCCGTGCTGTCCCTGTCCTGGGAGTGTTTGATGGGGACAGTGTAGAGGGAGCTTTACTCTGTATCTAACCCCGTGCTGTACCTGTCCTGGGAGTGTTTGATGGGGACAGTGTAGAGGGGGTTTTACTCTGTATCTAACCCCGTGCTGTCTCTGTCCTGGGAGTGTTTGATGGGGACAGTGTAGAGGGAGCTTTACTCTGTATCTAACCCCGTGCTGTACCTGTCCTGGGAGCGTTTGATGGGAACAGTGAAGAGGAAGGTTTACTCTGTATCGAACCCCGTGCTGTACCTGTCCTGGGAGTGTTTGATGGGGACAGTGTAGAGGGAGCTTTACTCTGTATCTAACCCCGTGCTGTACCTGGCCTGGGAGTGTTTGATGGGAACAGTGTAGAGGGAGCTTTACTTTGTATCTAACCCGTGCTGTACCTGTCCTGGGAGTGTTTGATGGGGACAGTGTAGAGGGAGCTTTACTCTGTATCTAACGCCGTGCTGTACCTGTCCTGGTAGTGTTTGATGGGGACAGTGTAGAGGGAGCTTTACTCTGTATCTAACGCCGTGCTGTACCTGTCCTGGGAGTGTTTGATGGGGACAGTGTAGAGGGAGCTTTACTCTGTATCTAACCCCGTGCTGTACCTGTCCTGGGAGTGTTTGATGGGGATAGTGTAAAGAGAGCTTTACTCTGTATCTAACCCCGTGCTGTACCTGTCCTGGGAGTGTTTGATGGGGACAGTGTAGAGGGAGCTTTACTCTGTATCTAACCCCGTGCTGTACCTGTCCTTGGAGTGTTTGATAGGGGACAGTGTAGAGGGAGCTTTACTCTGTATCTAACCCCGTGCTGTACCTGTCCTGGGAGTGTTTGATGGGGACAGTGTAGAGGGAGCTTTACTCTGTATCTAACCCCGTGTTGTACCGGTCCTGGGAGTGTTTGATGGGGACAGTGCAGAGGGAGCTTTACTCTGTATCTAACCCCGTGCTGTACCTGTCGTGGGAGTGTTTGATGGGGACAGTGTAGAGGGAGCTTTACTCTATATCTACCCCGTGCTGTACCTGTCCTGGGAGTGTTTAATGGGGACAGTGCAGAGGGAGCTTTACTCTGTATCTAACCCCGTGCTGTACCTGTCCTGGGAGTGTTTGATGGGGACAGTGTAGAGGGAGCTTTACTCTGCATCTAACCCCGTGCTGTACCTGTCCTGGGAGTGTTTGATGGGGACAGTGCAGAGGGAGCTTTACTCTGTATCTAACCCCGTGCTGTATCTGTCCTGGGAGTGTTTGATGGGGACAGTGTAGAGGGAGCTTTACTCTGTATCTACCCCGTGCTGTACCTGTCCTGGGAGTGTTTGATGGGGACAGTGTAGAGGGAGCTTTACTCTGTATCTAACCCCGTGCTGTACCTGTCCTGGGAGTGTTTGATGGGGACAGTGTAGAGGGAGCTTTACTCTGTATCTAACCGCGTGCAGTACCTGTCCTGGGAGCGTTTGATGGGAACAGTGTAGAGGAAGGTTTACTCTGTATCTAACCCCGTGCTGTACCTGTCCTGGGAGTGTTTGATGGGGACAGTGTAGAGGGAGCTTTACTCTGTATCTAACCCCGTGCTGTACCTGTCCTGGGAGTGTTTGATGGGGACAGTGTACAGGGAGCTTTACTCTGTATCTAACCCCGTGCTGTACCTGTCCTGGTAGTGTTTGATGGGGACAGTGTAGAGGGAGCTTTACTCTGTATCTAACCCCGTGCTGTACCTGTCCTGGGAGTGTTTGATGGGGGCAGTGCAGAGGGAGCTTTAATCTGTGTCTAACCCCGTGCTGTACAGGTCCTGGAAGTGTTTGATGGGGACAGTGTGGAGGGAGCTTTACTCTGTATCTAACCCCGTGCTGCACCTGTCCTGGGAGTATTGTTGGGGACAGTGTAGAGGGAGCTTTACTCTGTATCTAACGCGTGCTGTACCTGTCCTGGGAGTGTTTGATGGGAACAGTGTAGAGGAAGCTTTACTCTGTATCTAACCCCATGTTGGACCTGTCCTGGGAGTGTTTGATGGGGACAGTGTAGAGGGAGCTTTACTCTGTATCGAACCCCCGTGCTGAACCTGTCCTGGGAGTGTTTGATGGGGACAGTGTAGAGGGAGCTTTCATCTGTGTCTAACCCCGTGCTGTACGTGTCCTGGAAGTGTTTGATGGGGACAGTGTGGAGGAAGCTTTACTCTGCATCTAACCCCGTGCTGTACCTGTCCTGGGAGTGTTTGATGGGAACAGTGTAGAGGGAGCTTTGATCTGTGTCTAACCCCGTGCTGTACCTGTCCTGGGAGTGTTTGACAGGGACAGTGTAGAGGGAGCTTTAGTCTGTATCTAACCCCGTGCTGTACCTGTCCTGGGAGTGTTTGACAGGGACAGTGTAGAGGGAGCTTTACTCTGTATCTAACCCCGTGCTGTACCTGTCCTGGGAGTGTTTGATGAGGACAGTGTAGAGGGAGCTTTACTCTGTATCTAACCCCGTGCTGTACCTGTCCTGGCAGTGTTTGACAGGGACAGTGTAGAGGGAGCTTTACTCTGTATCTAACCCCGTGCTGTACCTGTCCTGGGAGTGGTTGATGGAGGACAGTATAGAGGGAGCTTTACTCGGTATCTAACTCCGTGCTGTACCTGTCCTGGGAGAGTTTGATGGGGGCAGTGTAGAGGGAGCTTTACTCTGTATCTAACCCCGTGCTGTACCTGTCATGGGAGTGTTTGATGGGGGCAGTGTAGAGGGAGCTTTACTCTGTATCTAACCCCGTGCTGTACCTGTCCTGGGCGTGTATGATGGGCACAGTGTAGAGGGAGCTTTACTCTGTATCTAACACCGTGCTCTACCTGTCCTGGGAGTGTTTGACGGGGACAGTGTAGAGGGAGCTTTACTCTGTATCTAACCCCGTGCTGTACCTGTCCTGGGAGTGTTTGATGGGGACAGTGTAGCGGGAGCTTTACTCTGTATCTAACCACGTGCTGTACCTGTCCTGGGAGTGTTTGATGGGGACAGTGTAGAGGGAGCTTTACTCTGTATCTAACCCCGTGCTGTTCCTGTCCTGGGAGTGGTTGATGGGGACCGTGTAGAGAGAGTTTACTCTGTATCTAACCCCGTGCTGTACCTGTCCTGGGAGTGTTTGGTGGGGACAGTGTAGAGGGAGCTTTACTCTGTATCTAACCAAGTGCTGTACCTGTCCTGGGAGTGTTTGATGGGAACAGTGTAGAGGAAGCTTTACTCTGTATCTAACCCCGTGCTGTACCTTTCCTGGGAGTGTTTGATGGGGACAGTGTGGAGGGAGCTTTACTCTGTATCTACCCCGTTCTGTACCTGTCCTGGGAGTGTTTGATGGGGACAGTGTAGAGGGAGCTTTACTCTGTATCTAACCCCGTGCTGTACCTGTCCTGGGAGTGTTTGATGGGGACAGTGCAGAGGGAGCTTTACTCTGTATCTAACCCCGTGCTGTACCTGTCCAGGGAGTGTTTGATGGGGACAGTGTAGAGGGAGCTTTACTCTGTATCTACCCCGTGCTGTACCTGTCCTGGGAGTGTTTGATGGGGACAGTGTAGAGGGAGCTTTACTCTGTATCTAACCCCGTGCTGTACCGGTCCTGGGAGTGTTTGATGGGGACAGTGCAGAGGGAGCTTTACTCTGTATCTAACCCCGTGCTGTAAATGTCCTGGGAGTGTTTGATGGGGACAGCGTAGAGGGAGCTTTACTCTGTATCTACCCCGTGCTGTACCTGTCCTGGGAGTGTTTAATGGGGACAGTGTAGACGTAGCTTTACTCTGTATCTAACCCCGTGCTGTACCTGTCCTGGGAGTGTTTGATGGGGACAGTGTAGAGGGAGCTTTACACTGTATCTAACCCCGTGCTGTACCTGTCCTGGGAGTGTTTGATGGGGACAGTGCAGAGGGAGCTTTACTCTGTATCTAACCCCGTGCTGTACCTGTCCTGGGAGCGTTTGATGGGAACAGTGTAGAGGAAGCTTTACTCTGTATCTAACCCCGTGCTGTACCTGTCCTGGGAGTGTTTGATGGGGACAGTGTAGAGGGAGCTTTACTCTGTATCTAACCCCGTGCTGTACCTGTCCTGGGAGTGTCTGATGGGGACAGTGTAGAGGGAGCTTTACTCTGTATCTAACCACGTGCTGTACATGTCCTGGGAGTGTTTGATGGGGACAGTGTAGAGGGAGCTTTACTCTGTATCTAACCCCGTGCTGTACCTGTCCTGGGAGTGTTTGATGGGGACAGTGTAGAGGGAGCTTTACTTTGTATCTAACCCGTGCTGTACCTGTCCTGGGAGTGTTTGATGAGGACAGTGTAGACGGAGCTTTACTCTGTACCTAACCCCGTGCTGTACCTGTCCTGGTAGTGTTTGATGGGGACAGTGTAGAGGGAGCTTTACTCTGTATCTAACCCCGTGCTGTACCTGTCCTGGGAGTGTTTGATGGGGACAGTGTAGAGGGAGCTTTACTCTGTATCGAACCCCGTGCTATAACTGTCCTGGGAGTGTTTGATGGGGACAGTGTAGAGGGAGCTTTACTCTGTATCTAACTCCGTGCTGTACCTGTCCTGGGAGTGTTTGATGGGGACAGTGTAGAGGGAGTTTTACTCTGTATCTAACCCCGTGCTGTCCCTGTCCTGGGAGTGTTTGATGGGGACAGTGTAGAGGGAGCTTTACTCTGTATCTAACCCCGTGCTGTACCTGTCCTGGGAGTGTTTGATGGGGACAGTGTAGAGGGAGTTTTACTCTGTATCTAACCCCGTGCTGTCTCTGTCCTGGGAGTGTTTGATGGGGACAGTGTAGAGGGAGCTTTACTCTGTATCTAACCCCGTGCTGTACCTGTCCTGGGAGCGTTTGATGGGAACAGTGAAGAGGAAGGTTTACTCTGTATCGAACCCCGTGCTGTACCTGTCCTGGGAGTGTTTGATGGGGACAGTGTAGAGGGAGCTTTACTCTGTATCTAACCCCGTGCTGTACCTGGCCTGGGAGTGTTTGATGGGAACAGTGTAGAGGGAGCTTTACTTTGTATCTAACCCGTGCTGTACCTGTCCTGGGAGTGTTTGATGGGGACAGTGTAGAGGGAGCTTTACTCTGTATCTAACGCCGTGCTGTACCTGTCCTGGTAGTGTTTGATGGGGACAGTGTAGAGGGAGCTTTACTCTGTATCTAACGCCGTGCTGTACCTGTCCTGGGAGTGTTTGATGGGGACAGTGTAGAGGGAGCTTTACTCTGTATCTAACCGCGTGCTGTACCTGTCCTGGGAGTGTTTGATGGGGATAGTGTAAAGAGAGCTTTACTCTGTATCTAACCCCGTGCTGTACCTGTCCTGGGAGTGTTTGATGGGGACAGTGTAGAGGGAGCTTTACTCTGTATCTAACCCCGTGTTGTACCGGTCCTGGGAGTGTTTGATGGGGACAGTGCAGAGGGAGCTTTACTCTGTATCTAACCCCGTGCTGTACCTGTCGTGGGAGTGTTTGATGGGGACAGTGTAGAGGGAGCTTTACTCTATATCTACCCCGTGCTGTACCTGTCCTGGGAGTGTTTAATGGGGACAGTGCAGAGGGAGCTTTACTCTGTATCTAACCCCGTGCTGTACCTGTCCTGGGAGTGTTTGATGGGGACAGTGTAGAGGGAGCTTTACTCTGCATCTAACCCCGTGCTGTACCTGTCCTGGGAGTGTTTGATGGGGACAGTGCAGAGGGAGCTTTACTCTGTATCTAACCCCGTGCTGTATCTGTCCTGGGAGTGTTTGATGGGGACAGTGTAGAGGGAGCTTTACTCTGTATCTACCCCGTGCTGTACCTGTCCTGGGAGTGTTTGATGGGGACAGTGTAGAGGGAGCTTTACTCTGTATCTAACCCCGTGCTGTACCTGTCCTGGGAGTGTTTGATGGGGACAGTGTAGAGGGAGCTTTACTCTGTATCTAACCGCGTGCAGTACCTGTCCTGGGAGCGTTTGATGGGAACAGTGTAGAGGAAGGTTTACTCTGTATCTAACCCCGTGCTGTACCTGTCCTGGGAGTGTTTGATGGGGACAGTGTAGAGGGAGCTTTACTCTGTATCTAACCCCGTGCTGTACCTGTCCTGGGAGTGTTTGATGGGGACAGTGTACAGGGAGCTTTACTCTGTATCTAACCCCGTGCTGTACCTGTCCTGGTAGTGTTTGATGGGGACAGTGTAGAGGGAGCTTTACTCTGTATCTAACCCCGTGCTGTACCTGTCCTGGGAGTGTTTGATGGGGGCAGTGCAGAGGGAGCTTTAATCTGTGTCTAACCCCGTGCTGTACAGGTCCTGGAAGTGTTTGATGGGGACAGTGTGGAGGGAGCTTTACTCTGTATCTAACCCCGTGCTGCACCTGTCCTGGGAGTATTGTTGGGGACAGTGTAGAGGGAGCTTTACTCTGTATCTAACGCGTGCTGTACCTGTCCTGGGAGTGTTTGATGGGAACAGTGTAGAGGAAGCTTTACTCTGTATCTAACCCCATGTTGGACCTGTCCTGGGAGTGTTTGATGGGGACAGTGTAGAGGGAGCTTTACTCTGTATCGAACCCCCGTGCTGAACCTGTCCTGGGAGTGTTTGATGGGGACAGTGTAGAGGGAGCTTTCATCTGTGTCTAACCCCGTGCTGTACCTGTCCTGGAAGTGTTTGATGGGGACAGTGTGGAGGAAGCTTTACTCTGCATCTAACCCCGTGCTGTACCTGTCCTGGGAGTGTTTGATGGGAACAGTGTAGAGGGAGCTTTGATCTGTGTCTAACCCCGTGCTGTACCTGTCCTGGGAGTGTTTGACAGGGACAGTGTAGAGGGAGCTTTAGTCTGTATCTAACCCCGTGCTGTACCTGTCCTGGGAGTGTTTGACAGGGACAGTGTAGAGGGAGCTTTACTCTGTATCTAACCCCGTGCTGTACCTGTCCTGGGAGTGTTTGATGAGGACAGTGTAGAGGGAGCTTTACTCTGTATCTAACCCCGTGCTGTACCTGTCCTGGCAGTGTTTGACAGGGACAGTGTAGAGGGAGCTTTACTCTGTATCTAACCCCGTGCTGTACCTGTCCTGGGAGTGGTTGATGGAGGACAGTATAGAGGGAGCTTTACTCTGTATCTAACTCCGTGCTGTACCTGTCCTGGGAGAGTTTGATGGGGGCAGTGTAGAGGGAGCTTTACTCTGTATCTAACCCCGTGCTGTACCTGTCATGGGAGTGTTTGATGGGGGCAGTGTAGAGGGAGCTTTACTCTGTATCTAACCCCGTGCTGTACCTGTCCTGGGCGTGTATGATGGGCACAGTGTAGAGGGAGCTTTACTCTGTATCTAACACCGTGCTCTACCTGTCCTGGGAGTGTTTGACGGGGACAGTGTAGAGGGAGCTTTACTCTGTATCTAACCCCGTGCTGTACCTGTCCTGGGAGTGTTTGATGGGGACAGTGTAGCGGGAGCTTTACTCTGTATCTAACCACGTGCTGTACCTGTCCTGGGAGTGTTTGATGGGGACAGTGTAGAGGGAGCTTTACTCTGTATCTAACCCCGTGCTGTTCCTGTCCTGGGAGTGGTTGATGGGGACCGTGTAGAGAGAGTTTACTCTGTATCTAACCCCGTGCTGTACCTGTCCTGGGAGTGTTTGGTGGGGACAGTGTAGAGGGAGCTTTACTCTGTATCTAACCAAGTGCTGTACCTGTCCTGGGAGTGTTTGATGGGAACAGTGTAGAGGAAGCTTTACTCTGTATCTAACCCCGTGCTGTACCTTTCCTGGGAGTGTTTGATGGGGACAGTGTGGAGGGAGCTTTACTCTGTATCTACCCCGTTCTGTACCTGTCCTGGGAGTGTTTGATGGGGACAGTGTAGAGGGAGCTTTACTCTGTATCTAACCCCGTGCTGTACCTGTCCTGGGAGTGTTTGATGGGGACAGTGCAGAGGGAGCTTTACTCTGTATCTAACCCCGTGCTGTACCTGTCCAGGGAGTGTTTGATGGGGACAGTGTAGAGGGAGCTTTACTCTGTATCTACCCCGTGCTGTACCTGTCCTGGGAGTGTTTGATGGGGACAGTGTAGAGGGAGCTTTACTCTGTATCTAACCCCGTGCTGTACCTGTCCTGGGAGTGTTTGATGGGGACAGTGTAGAGGGAGCTTTACTCTGTATCTACCCCGTGCTGTACCTGTCCTGGGAGTGTTTAATGGGGACAGTGTAGAGGGAGCTTTACTCTGTATCTAACCCCGTGCTGTACCTGTCCTGGGAGTGTTTGATGGGGACAGTGTAGAGGGAGCTTTACACTGTATCTAACCCCGTGCTGTACCTGTCCTGGGAGTGTTTGATGGGGACAGTGCAGAGGGAGCTTTACTCTGTATCTAACCCCGTGCTGTACCTGTCCTGGGAGCGTTTGATGGGAACAGTGTAGAGGAAGCTTTACTCTGTATCTAACCCCGTGCTGTACCTGTCCTGGGAGTGTTTGATGGGGACAGTGTAGAAGGAGCTTTACTCTGTATCTAACCCCGTGCTGTACCTGTCCTGGGAGTGTCTGATGGGGACAGTGTAGAGGGAGCTTTACTCTGTATCTAACCACGTGCTGTACATGTCCTGGGAGTGTTTGATGGGGACAGTGTAGAGGGAGCTTTACTCTGTATCTAACACCGTGCTGTACCTGTCCTGGGAGTGTTTGATGGGGACAGTGTAGAGGGAGCTTTACTTTGTATCTAACCCGTGCTGTACCTGTCCTGGGAGTGTTTGATGAGGACAGTGTAGACGGAGCTTTACTCTGTACCTAACCCCGTGCTGTACCTGTCCTGGTAGTGTTTGATGGGGACAGTGTAGAGGGAGCTTTACTCTGTGTCTAACCCCGTGCTGTACCCGTCCTGGGATGTTTACTCTGTATCTAACCCCGTGCTGTACCTGTCCTGGGAGTGTTTGATGGGGACAGTGTAGGGGGAGCTTTACTCTGTATCTAACCCCGTGCTGTACCTGTCCTGGGAGTGTTTGATGGGGACAGTGTATAGGGAGCTTTACTCTGTATCTAACCCCGTGCTGTACCTGTCCTGGGAGTGTTTGATGGGGACAGTGTAGAGGGAGCTTTACTCTGTATCTAACCCCGTGCTGTACCTGTCCTGGCAGTGTTTGATGGGGACAGTGCAGAGGGAGCTTTACTCTGTATCTAACCCCGTGCTGTACCTGTCCTGGGAGTGTTTGATGGAGACAGTGTAGAGGGAGCTTTACTCTGTATCTACCCCGTGCTGTACCTGTCCTGGGAGTGTTTGATGGGGACAGTGTAGAGGGAGCTTTACTCTGTATCTAACCCCGTGCTGTACCTGTCCTGGGAGTGTTTGATGAGGACAGTGTCGAGGGAGCTTTACTCTGTATCTAACCCCGTGCTGTACCTGTCCTGGGAGTGTTTGATGGGGACAGTGCAGAGGGAGCTTTACTCTGTATCTAACCCCGTGCTGTATCTGTCCTGGGAGTGTTTGATGGGGACAGTGTAGAGGGAGCTTTACTCTGTATCTACCCCGTGCTGTACCTGTCCTGGGAGTGTTTGATGGGGACAGTGTAGAGGGAGCTTTACTCTGTATCTAACCCAGTGCTGTACCTGTCCTGGGAGTGTTTGATGGGGACAGTGTAGAGGGAGCTTTACTCTGTATCTAACCCCGTGCTGTACCTGTCCTGGGAGTGTTTGATAGGGGACAGTGTAGAGGGAGCTTTACTCTATATCTAACCCCGTGCTGTACCTGTCCTGGGAGTGTTTGATGGGGACAGTGTAGAGGGAGCTTTACTCTGTATCTAACCCCGTGCTGTACCTGTCCTGGGAGTGTTTGATGGGGACAGTGTAGAGGGAGCTTTACTCTGTATCTAACCCCGTGCTGTACCTGGCCTGGGAGTGTTTGATGGGGACAGTGTAGAGGCAGCTTTACTTTGTATCTAACCCGTGCTGTACCTGTCCTGGGAGTGTTTGATGGGGACAGTGTAGAGGGAGCTTTACTCTGTATCTAACCCCGTGCTGTACCTGTCCTGGTAGTGTTTGATGGGGACAGTGTAGAGGGAGCTTTACTCTGTATCTAACCCCGTGCTGTACCTGTCCAGGGAGTGTTTGATGGGGACAGTCCAGCGATTGAATGAGCCGTTGGACTTGCAGCAAAGGCGTCGCTTCTCATCGTTGACCCTCTTTACCCATCATCCCCTGCACCCAGCCCTCAAGGCCCGCGATTTAAAAATTTGCCCCCTCGCGTCCAGATCCTCCCATGACCTCACCCCCCCCCCCACCCCCCCCCCCCCCCCCCCCCCCACACCCCCACCCACTTAACATTTTTTCCAGACCCACAGTCCGTCAAATTCAAGGGAGGGGGGCGGGTGGCGGCATTGGGGTAACGTGTCTTCAGCGACCGCCAACGCAAACTGGAGGAGCGGTACCTCGCCCTCCGGTTTGGCACGTTTCAGCCCTCGGGACTCATCCCTGGGTTCAAGAACTTTGGGCCTGTGTTTTTATCCTTCATCTTCAACCTTTGTAAGAACAAAAAATACCCCACACATGCCTTGCCCCTATGCAACCGCCCGTCCCCCCACCACACCAGGCCCTCCGTCTTTTCCTCTCAGCTACGTCTTGTTGCCCTCTCTCGTACCTCTAGCATCCGAATATCTAACACATTTCCGCCTCTCACTAGTTCTGAAGAAGAGCCGCGTGTCCTCGAAACGTGAACCCTGTTTTCGGTCTCCTCACAGATGCGGCCAGACCTCCTGTGTTTTCCCAGCATCCTCTGCTCCTGTTTCAGATTCCAGCACCCGCAGCATGTTGCTTATTTCAGTCACCCCCAGGTAAGTGTTCCGGGGGTACACGGGTTCGAACCCCACCCAAGGCAGCGGGTGGAATTTAAATTCAATTAATAAAATCTGGAATTACAAAATCAGTCTCGGTGATGCCGACCGTGACAACGATCAACGATTGTCGTAAAAAAAAACTGGTTCACTAATGTCCCACTTTAGGGAAAGAGGGAAATCTGCCGTCCTTACCCCGGTCCGGCCTACACTTGACTCCAGACACCACCCCCCCCCCCCCCCCCCTCACACACACACACAGCAATGTGGTCGACTTTTAACCCCCCCCCCCCCCCCCCCGCCTCTGAGATGGGTCGAGCGAGACACTCAGTACAAGGCGAGCAATTAGGGATGGGCAACAAATGCTGGGCCCGGCCCAGCGACGCTCCAACATCCTGTGGAAAAATAAAGGAAAAAGAAAGTATTGGGAAGATCGGAACCAGAGGGCGGGATTTGCCGCTCACGGTCAGAGGTTGGCCGGTGGCGACATCTTCTGGTCCTGCCATTGCTCATGGGGTTTCCCGTTGAATGCCCCCCACGTCGCCGTGACACCTACGGCGGGAGTGTGCTGCCATCGGGACTGGAAAATCCCACCGGCATGAACGGCCATTGTCTCTGGTCTCTGAAAGCCTCCATTCCATAGATGCCTCCCCATATCCCCCCAGCGACCAAAAATCCCAAGGCCTTTACTCATTCAACGATGGGGCACCCACACCCTCCACTGAGGTGGAGTAATCCACAGATTCAAACCCTTTGAGTGAAGAGATTTCTCCTCATCTCGGTTCCCAAAATGGCCGACTCCTTTTCCGAGAGAATAAATTTCTCCCCATCTCGGTCCCCAAAATGGCCGACTCCTTACCCGAGAGAATAAATTTCTCCTCACCTCGGTCCCCAAAAAGGCCGACTCCTTCCCCGAGTGAAGAAATTTCTCCTCATCTCAGTCCATAAATGGCCGACTCCTTCCCCGAGTGAAGAGATTTCTCCTCATCTCGGTCCCCAAAATGGCCGACTCCTTCCCTGAGTGAAGAAATTTCTCCTCATCTCGATCCCCGAAAGAGCCGACTCCTTCCCCGAGCGAAGAAATTTCTCCTCATCTCGGTCCCCGAAAGGGCCGACTCCTTCCCCGAGCGAAGAAATTTCTCCTCATCTCGGTCCCCGAAAGGGCCGACTCCTTCCCCGAGTGAAGAAATTTCTCCTCATCTCAGTCCATAAATGGCCGACTTCTTCCCCGAGTGAAGAGATTTCTCCTCATCTCGGTCCCCAAAATGGCCGACTCCTTCCCCGAGTGAAGAAATTTCTCCTCATCTCGATCCCCGAAAGGGCCGACTCCTTCCCCGAGCGAAGAAATTTCTCCTCATCTTGGTCCCCCAAATGGCCGACACCTTCCCCGAGTGAAGAAATTTCTCCTCATCTCAGTCCTAATTGATCCTGAGCCTTACCTTCCTAAACCTCAGGCCATCCAAAGCTACGGGCGTGGTCATCCAGCCCCTCCCACCTGAGGCCAACGAACCTTTCAAATTTCCATCAGATTTCCCGTCCCGCAAATCCTGCCAATATATTTTTTCATTCATGGAGCCGGGCCCGGCATTTGTTGCCCATCCCTAATTGCGCCCTCTTGAACCGAGTGTCTCGCTCTGGCCCATTTCAGAGGGGGGCAGCTAAGAGTCGACCACATTGCTGTGTGGGGGGGTGGAGGGGGGGGTCTGGAGTCACATGTAGGCCAGACCGGGGTAAGGACGGCAGATTTGCCCCTTTCCCTAAAGGGTGACATGAGTGAACCAGATGGGTAATCGATGATGGTCGTCATGGTCACCGTAAACACGCCCAATAGTCCAGATTTTTATCAAATTCAAATTTTACCCACGTGTGGAGGGCGGTGGGGGGGGGGGATTTCTACTCGCCCCCCCCCCCCCCGCTTGTCAATGAGATTTCCCATCGAGCGCACCCCCACTCCGTTGATAACCTGTGCGCGGTGGGCAGTGGGGGGGGGGGCGCCTTGGTAGAGGGAACAGGGAATCCGATGGCCGGAGAGGTCTTGCCAATGACACTTGGCGGACGGACTGTCCGATTAAAGGCGCTTAACTCCCTCGCGATGATGGACGGATTCTGGGCAGCATTGTCAAACTTCGCCAGGTCCTGCGCACACCAAGGGAAACCTCTCAACATTGTGAAAGGTGACAGGTTTGAAAGTGCTGCCCGACTGGACTCGCTCACGGACGATTTTGCGTTCCGTGGTCAGCTGGCCGGAGAAAACGTGAGAGAAAAAAATTAATTGTCTCAAAATATATTCCCCGGAGCGTCGACGGCTTTCAGTCGATCTTGGAACTCTAGACCGACCCGCTCACGTGTTCTGGCTATTTATCGACATGCGTCCCTGTTGAAAGAGCTCTGCTACTTTTTTTCACAGCCAGTTAAAGGACGAGCTGTTCTGTTTGACAACAGGACTGCGAATTGCAACACGTGATGCAGGAAGTGTGACAAAGAGCGAGTTTCAGCACCGACAGGACGTCCAAAGAGCTAGCGGCCAGAAAATTAATAAATGAAACATCGAATGGGGCCTAAGGTGGGGGGCCGTGTGGGTGTTGGGGAACATGCCGAGGCCGATGCAGACGGACCCTTTCAGGTCTCGGGGGAGGGGGGTCAGTCAGAGTTCAAGTGTCTCGAATGCTTGGCGGAGCGTCGCTGATGCCTCTGTCCCGCTCTCAACCCGTACCTATAACTTGAGTCTAGAAATCTACCTATTTCCTTCTTATATATATTCAGTGACTTTGCCTCCACGGCCTAATGTGGTGGAGAATTCCACAGGTTCCCACCCTCCGAGTGAAGAAATTTCTCCTCATCTCGGTCCCCAAAATGGCCGACTCCTTCTCCGAGTGAAGAAATTACTCCTCATCTATGTACCCAAAATGGCCGACTCCTAACCCGAGCAAAGACATTTCCCCTCATCTCAGCCCTCGAAATGGCCGACTCCATCCCCGAGTGAAGAAATTTTTCTCATCTCAGTCCCCAAAATGGCCGACTCCTTCCCCGAGTGAAGAAATTTTTCTCATCTCAGTCCCCAAAATGGCCGACTCCTTCCCCGAATGAACAAATTTCTGCTCATCTCAGTCCCCAAACTGTCCGACTCTTTCCCCGAGTGAAAACATTTCTCCTCATCTCAGTCCCCGAAATGGCCGACTCCTTCCCCGAGTGAAGAAATTTCTCCTCATCTCAGTCCCCAAAATGGCCGACTCCTTCACCGAGTGAAGAAATTTCTCCTCACCTCAGTCCCCAAAATGGCCGACTCCCTTCCCCGAGTGAAGAAATTTCTCCTCATCTCAGTCCCCAAAATGGCCGACTCCTTCACCGAGTGAAGAAATTTCTCCTCATCTCGGTCCCCAAAATGGCCGACTCCCCCGAGTGAAGAAATTTCTCCTCATCTCAGTCCCCAAAATGGCCGACTCCATCCACGAGTGAAGAAATTTCTCCTCATCTCAGTCCCCAAAATGGCCGAATCCATCCACGAGTGAAGAAATTTCTCCTCATCTCAGTCCCCAAAATGGCCGACTCCTTCCCCGAGTGAAGAAATTTCTCCTCGTCTCAGTTCCAAAATGGCCGACCCCCAATCCTGACACGGTGACCCCTTGTTTTAGACCCTCCTCCAGCCAGAGGAAGCAACATCCCTTCGTCCAGCCCCGTCAGAATTTTACAAGTTTCATTCAGAACCCCTCTCATTCTTCTAAACTCCAGTGAAGCTAGGCCCGGTCGACCCAATCTCTCCTCACACAACAATCCCGCCGTCCCAGGGATCAGTCTGGTGAACCTCCGCTGCCCTCCCTTCATGACAAGAATATCCTTTCTCAGATAAGGAGGCCGAATTGGCTGACAATACTCCAGGTGTGGTCTGCCCGAGGCCTTGTCCAACTGCAGTAAGACATCCCTGCTCCTGTACTCAAGTCCTAGCCCTCGGATGAACCCAGGCCATACAGCGGAGAGGTAGATAGAGGGGCCTGCGTGCACTGAGGGATCAGTGATGGGACCTCAGCTCCCCACCGATAACTTGGGTAAAGGGTTTCGCCAAACGATCAGATTTTCTGCTGATGGTGCGCAACTGGAGAGGAAGGTAAGCTGTGGGGAGGACACAGAGAGTTTGCAAGGAGGATCTGGAGAGGTTACAGGAGCGGGCCACACGGTGGCAGCGGTGGGGATGTCGGGAAGCGTATTCGGGGGAACGCAGAAGGTCAGCCTGTAAGGCCTTCGTTGGGCGGGGGGGGGGGGTAGGGTACAGGAGTATAGAGGTTTTGCTATGGTCATATGTGGGGCTTGAGAGAGGCCACACGTGGGACCACGGGCGGGATTCTCCCACAGCCCGCCCCAGCCAGGTGTTTATTGGCGGTGGGCTGTTCGACAGTGGCGGGGGTCACTTCCCATTGGAGCCTCCCCAAGCCAACAGGAAGCCCCAGCGGGTGGGGGGGTGCGCTGCCGGTGGAACAGAGAATTCAGCCGCCAGCTAACGGACGGAGGATACCGGGCCACATTCCAAGAGGGAAGAGACCTGGCCTATTCATCTCTTCCTAAGAGAAAGCCCCCGCGCACCTACCCGTGTCTGCCGTCTCTTGTCTCCGCCTCATTCCGACTGTTGGCTCCACTGATTTTTATTCTCAATTGAGAAGATGGCGGGCGCGGTGGCACAGTGGTTAGCACTGCTGCCTCACAGCGTCAGGGATCGAGATTCGATTTTGGCCTCGGGTCACTATCTGTGTGGAGTTTGCATGTTCTCCCCCATGTCTGCGTAGGTTTCCACCGGGTGCTCCGGTTTCCTCCCACATTCCAAAGATGTGCCGGTTAGGTGGATTGGCCGTGCTAAATTGCCCCTTAGTGTCCAAAGATGTGCAGGTTAGGTGGGTTGGCCGTGCTAAATTGCCCCTTAGTGTCCAAAGATGTGCCGGTTAGGTGGATTGGCCGTGCTAAATTGCCCCTTAGTGTCCAAAGATGTGCAGGTTAGGTGGATTGGCCACGCTAAATTGTCCTTTAGTGTCCGAAGATGTGCAGGTTAGGTGGGGTTACGAGGTTAGTGTGGGGAATAGGCCTAATAAAGGGTGCTCTTTCCGAGGGTTGGTGTCAATTCGCTGGGTTGAATGGCCTCCTTCTGCACAGTAGCGATTGTGTGGATTTATGGGCCCAATAATGGTCAGTCAAGATGGCCTTCACTCACCACCATTGGGATCTTTCTCGCAGCTGGGAGGATTCATCGTGCGGCCTTGTTGTCAGGCTTGGAGGGACCTTCCTTTGCAGGCACCATCTGCCTGTCAAAGATTCCCTCATCAGTGAGTGAGTGTGTGAGTGTGAGTGAGTGCGTGTGTGTGTGAGTGTGTGTGTGTGTGTATGATTGTGTGTGTGAATGTGTGAGTGAGTGTGTGTGAGTGTGAGTGAGTGTGTGTGTGAGTGAGTGTGTGAGTGAGTGTGTGTGAGTGTGTGAGTGAGTGTGTGTGTGTGTGTGAGTGCGTGTGCGTGTGTATGATTGTGTGTGTGAATGTGTGAGTGAGTGTGTGTGAGTGTGAGTGTGAGTGTGTGAGTGTGTGTGTGTGTGTGTGAGTGTGTGTGTGTGTGAGTGTGAGTGTGTGAGTGTGTGTGTGTGAGTGTGCGTGTGAGTGAGTGTCTGTGAGTGAGTGTGTGTGTGTGAGTGAGTGTGTGAGTGAGTGTGTGTGAGTGAGTGTGTGAGTGAGTGTGTGAGTGAGAGTGAGTGAGAGTGAGTGAGAGTGAGTGAGTGTGAGTGTGTGTGAGTGAGTGAGGGAGTGTGTGTGAGTGAGGGAGTGTGTGTGAGTGAGGGAGTGTGTGTGAGTGAGGGAGTGTGTGTGAGGGAGAGTGAGTGTGTGAGTGAGAGTGAGTGAGAGTGAGTGAGTGTGAGTGTGTGTGAGTGAGTGAGGGAGTGTGTGTGAGTGAGGGAGTGTGTGTGAGTGAGGGAGTGTGTGTGAGGGAGAGTGAGTGAGTGAGTGTGAGTGAGTGAGTGTGAGTGAGTGAGGGAGTGTGTGTGAGTGAGGGAGTGTGTGTGAGTGAGGGAGTGTGTGTGAGGGAGAGTGAGTGAGGGTGAGTGAGTGAGTGTGAGTGAGTGAGTGTGAGTGAGTGAGTGTGAGTGAGTGAGGGAGTGTGTGAGTGAGTGAGTGAGTGTGAGTGAGTGAGGGAGTGTGTGTGAGTGAGGGAGTGTGTGTGAGTGAGGGAGTGTGTGTGAGTGAGGGAGTGAGTGTGAGGGAGAGTGAGTGAGTGTGAGGGAGTGTGTGTGAGTGAGGGAGTGTGTGTGAGTGATGGAGTGTGTGTGAGTGAGGGAGTGTGTGTGAGTGAGGGAGTGTGTGTGAGTGAGGGAGAGTGAGTGAGTGTGAGTGAGTGAGTGTGAGTGAGTGAGTGAGTGTGAGTGAGTGAGTGTGAGTGAGGGAGGGAGTGTGTGAGTGAGTGAGTGTGAGTGAGTGAGGGAGTGTGTGTGAGTGAGGGAGTGTGTGTGAGTGAGGGAGTGTGTGTGAGTGAGGGAGTGTGTGAGTGAGTGTGAGTGAGGGAGTGTGTGAGTGAGTGTGAGTGAGTGAGGGAGTGTGTGTGAGTGAGGGAGTGTGAGTGAGTGAGGGAGTGTGTGTGAGTGAGGGAGTGTGTGTGAGGGAGAGTGAGTGAGTGTGAGTGAGTGAGTGTGAGTGAGTGAGGGAGTGTGAGTGAGTGAGCGAGTGTGAGTGAGTGAGGGAGTGTGAGTGAGTGAGGGAGTGTGAGTGAGTGAGGGAGTGTGTGTGAGTGAGGGAGTGTGTGTGAGGGAGAGTGAGTGAGTGTGAGTGAGTGAGTGTGAGTGAGTGAGGGAGTGTGTGTGCAGTGCAGATATTGACAGACAGACGCTGACCCGCGTCTTGCTGGATCGTCCCCCAGCTTGACAGCACCGAAGCTAATTGATTAGCCTCTGACCTTTAAATCTGATATGTTATTAATGAGGATAACACTTCCCGCGGTCCACAATCACCAGCCTTTCTTCCCCGAGTCTGTCAGTGAGCAGCGAGACGAACAGGACTCCCAGATAATTGAGCGTTGGAAGATAACACAGGTGGAATGGGAACCCGCTCTTGTAATGAACTCTTGGAGATTTGCAGCGGCAATCCAACAGACTGACGGCCGCTCAGCCAGGCCTCTTTCACACGTACTGAACTGGCCCCAGCAGCGAGGCCGTCCTTCGCCCGGGACGGAGGAGTCGATATGGCGCACGGCGGATCCCACAGACGGACGCTTGGAGCCCCGACATGAACTCACACGGGGGCGGGAGGCGAGGGGAAGATAACCCTGCTTCGGGTGAATAATAAACCTCTCTGTAGCCAAGGTTGGAAATTAAACAGCGTTCAGTGTATGTGATCAACGGTGTACAAAAACGGGGGAAACCTGTAACCTGGCAGAGTTCCGGGGTCTTTCTGACTTTGTGTTCTCCTTGCAGAGAGCGGTTTCGGAGGGTCAGGGGGAGAATGTGGAACTCGGAACGCAAACAGGTCAGCCTTGATCTTCTCAAACGTAGAAGCAGGTTCAAGGGGCTGAGTGGCTTAATCCTGCTCCTGTCCGTATTAGAATTCAGAGACTCCCTGGGCCGATTCTCCGGCCCGCATAGGCCGAGCAGCCGCTCCGGAAAGGCAGAGTCCCACTGGCGCCGTCCGCACCTGGTCGCAGCCGGCGGGAAGTCTGCGCGCAGGGTCGGGGGCCTGTGTGGGGAGGGGGGGCCACTGCGCATGCGCGGATCCCACGGCCACAGTTCGTGCCGGGATGGGAGGCGGGAGCGGCGTGAACCGCTCCAACGCCGCGCTGGCCCCTGTAGGGGCCAGAATCGGTACTCCCAGCGGCCCGTTCACGCCGCCGTGAAACGCGACGGCCTTTCCGGCGGCGTGGACACTCTGCCCCCTATATTGTAGAAGGAGGCCATTTGGCCCATCAAATCCACACCGGCCCTTCGAAAGAGAATCTTAACCCAGGTCCACTTCACCGCCCTGAACACGTAACCTTGCATATTAAACATGACCAATCCACCTAACCTGCGCATCTTTGGACACTAAAGGACAATTTAGCATGGCCAATCCACCCAACCTGCGCATCTTTGGACACTAAGGGACAATTTAGCACGACCAATCCACCTAACCTGCGCATCTTTGGACACTAAGGGACAATTTAGCACGGCCAATCCACCTAACCTGCACATCTTTGGACACTAAGGGACAATTTAGCACGACCAATCCACCTAACCTGCGCATCTTTGGACACTAAGGGACAATTTAGCACGACCAATCCACCCAACCTGCGCATCTTTGGACACTAAGGGACAATTTAGCACGACCAATCCACCTAACCTGCGCATCTTTGGACACTAAGGGACAATTTAGCACGGCCAATCCACCTAACCTGCACATCTTTGGACACTAAGGGACAATTTAGCACGACCAATCCACCCAACCTGCGCATCTTTGGACACTAAGGGACAATTTAGCACGGCCAATCCACCTAACCTGCACATCTTTGGACACTAGGGCAATTTAGCACGGCCAATCCACCCAACCTGCACATCTTTGGACACTAAAGGACAAGTTAGCACGGCGAATGCACCTAACCTGCACATCTTTGGACACTAAGGGGCAATTTAGCACGGCCAATCCACCTAACCTGCACATCTTTGGACACTAGGGCAATTTAGCACGGCCAATCCACCCAACCTGCACATCTTTGGGCACTAAGGGGCAATTTAACACGGCCAATCCACCTGACCTGCACATCTTTGGACACTAAGAATAATTTAGCACGGCCAATCCACCTAACCTGCACATCTTTGGACACTAAGGGGCAATTTAGCACGGCCAATCCACCTAACCTGCACATCTTTGGACACTAAGGGGCAATTTAGCACGGCCAGTCCACCTAACCTGCACATCTTTGGGATCTCAGGGGGCACCGGGTCGGGGGTTAGGGTGGGTGGAGTAGAGGCACTCCCCCCGTCCACCACCAGGTCAGGTTACCTCACAGATGCAGGCAGTCCCTGGTCGGGCGGGCAACACCGTTAGATTTTTACAACCAGAATTATAGGCCCCGTGGTTGGCCCAGGTTAAAATGTGTATGCAGAGAGATAAGGTCTGGCCAATCGAGAGGGAGAGACAGAGAGAAAAAACATCCCCGCTCGCGGGCAAGAACTGATGAGTTGGGATTTTTATTTTGACGACAATACAATTGCCGATTTTTATAATCAGCCATCTTCCAGCTCGAGCTGGGCGACACACTAACTGACAGGCAGCGTACACACAGTACAGATTGAGTCGGGGGGAAGTGCAAATGAGCAACACGTTCCCCCTCTCCCCGGAATCTGACAATGAGGCTCCACCGGGGAGGCCTGGGGGCCAAATCCAGGCCTGGACCGAGCGGCGAGGTGTCGCCGACAGGGCCTCAGGCACCAGGCCCGGCCCATTGCCCGAGGGGCAGGGCCTTGGGGGCCGTGGGTCACGACTTCGATGTTGGGGGTCAGGTGGCTGGTGGAAGCCTGCAAACCCCTCACACACACACTGGCCAATTAGAGGCCGGGGATGGACTGCCAGCCGGGTCACGGGTCGAGGCGGGCTCTGGAAGGGAGAAGGCCAAGGCAATGCCCACCAGCACTGGTGTGGCCGCGGGGTAACCAATCAGATCAAAGTAAGAAGTGTTACAACACCAGGTTAAAGTCCAACAGGTTGTCACCGCAG
This sequence comes from Scyliorhinus torazame, assembly GCF_047496885.1. Taxonomy (NCBI): domain Eukaryota; kingdom Metazoa; phylum Chordata; class Chondrichthyes; order Carcharhiniformes; family Scyliorhinidae; genus Scyliorhinus; species Scyliorhinus torazame. Next base: position 19,474,655 of record NC_092730.1, on the reverse strand, counting down.
TCCAACGCCGGCATCTCCACATCACGGCTACTGTCAGATCAAAGAGGGAGAGACTGAGGGAGAGAAGGACAGAGAAGGAGGCAGAGAGAGAGGCAGAGAGAGAGAGGGACAGAGAGAGAGAGAGGGAGGGGCACAGAGAGAGAGGGACAGAGAGAGACAGAGAGAGAGAAAGAGGGACAGAGAGAGAGACAGAGAGAGGGACAGAGAGAGAGAGAGAGGGACAGAGAGAGAGACAGAGAGAGAGAGAGGGACAGAGAGAGAGAGAGAGAGAGGGACAGAGAGAGAGAGAGAGAGAGGGACAGAGAGAGAGAGAGGGAGGGGCACAGAGAGAGAGGGACAGAGGGAGACAGAGAGAGAGGGACAGAGAAAGAGAGAGAGAGAGACAGAGAGAGAGACAGAGAGAGAGAGAGACAGAGAGAGGGACAGAGAAAGAGAGAGAGAGAGACTGAGAGAGAGACAGAGAGAGAGAGAGAGAGAGGGAGGGGCACAGAGAGGGACAGAGAGAGAGAGAGGGACAGAGAGAGAGAGAGAGAGGGAAGGGCACAGAGAGAGAGAGGCAGAGCGAGAGAGAAACAGAGAGAGAGGGAGGGGCACAGAGAGGGACAGAGAGAGAGAAAGGGACAGAGAGAGAGACAGAGAGAGAGAGGGACAGAGAGTGAGAGAGAGAGGGACAGAGAGAGAGAGAGGGAGAGACAGAGAGAGAGAGAGAGAGAGAGGGACAGAGAGAGAGACAGAGTGAGAGAGAGGGACAGAGAGAGAGACAGAGAGAGGGACAGAGAAAGAGAGAGAGAGAGACAGAGAGAGAGGCAGAGAGAGAGAGAGAGGGACAGAGAGAGAGAGAGAGGGACAGAGAGAGAGAGAGGGAGGGGCACAGAGAGGCACAGAGAGAGAGGGACAGAGAGAGAGAGAGGTACAGAGAGAGAGACAGAGAGAGAGAGAGAGAGAGGGAGAGACAGAGAGAGAGACAGAGAGAGAGAGAGAGAGAGGGACAGAGAGAGAGAGGGACAGAGAGAGAGAGAGGGAGGGGCACAGAGAGAGACGGAGAGAGATAGAGAGAGGGACAGAGAGAGAGAGAGGGAGGGGCACAGAGAGAGAGGGACAGAGGGAGACAGAGAGAGAGGGACAGAGAAAGAGAGAGAGAGAGACAGAGAGAGAGACAGAGAGAGAGAGAGACAGAGAGAGGGACAGAGAAAGAGAGAGAGAGAGACTGAGAGAGAGACAGAGAGAGAGAGAGAGAGAGGGAGGGGCACAGAGAGGGACAGAGAGAGAGAGAGGGACAGAGAGAGAGAGAGAGGGAAGGGGCACAGAGAGAGAGAGGCAGAGCGAGAGAGAAACAGAGAGAGAGAGAGAGGGAGGGGCACAGAGAGGGACAGAGAGAGAGAAAGGGACAGAGAGAGACAGAGAGAGAGAGGGACAGAGAGTGAGAGAGAGAGGGACAGAGAGAGAGAGAGGGAGAGACAGAGAGAGAGAGAGAGAGAGAGGGACAGAGAGAGAGACAGAGTGAGAGAGAGGACAGAGAGAGAGACAGAGAGAGGGACAGAGAAAGAGAGAGAGAGAGACAGAGAGAGAGGCAGAGAGAGAGAGAGAGGGACAGAGAGAGAGAGAGAGGGACAGAGAGAGAGAGAGGGAGGGGCACAGAGAGGCACAGAGAGAGAGGGACAGAGAGAGAGAGAGGGTACAGAGAGAGAGACAGAGAGAGAGAGAGAGAGAGAGAGAGGGAGAGACAGAGAGAGAGACAGAGAGAGAGAGAGAGAGAGGGACAGAGAGAGAGAGGGACAGAGAGAGAGAGAGGAGGGGCACAGAGAGAGACGGAGAGAGAGAGAGAGAGGGACAGAGAGAGAGAGAGAGAGAGGGACAGAGAGAGAGAGAGAGAGGGACAGAGAGAGAGACAGAGAGAGAGAGAGAGAGGGAGGGGCACAGAGAGGGACAGAGAGAGAGAGAGAGAGGGACAGAGAGAGAGAGAGAGAGAGACAGAGAGAGAGAGAGAGAGAGGGGCACAGAGAGGACAGAGAGAGAGACAGAGCGAGAGAGAGAGAGGGACAGAGAGAGAGACAGAGAGAGAGAGGGACAGAGAGAGAGACAGAGAGAGAGAGAGGAGGGGCACAGAGAGGGACAGAGAGAGAGACACAGAGAGAGAGAGACAGAGAGAGAGACAGAGACACAGAGAGAGAGAGACAGAGAGAGAGACAGAGCGAGAGAGAGAGAGGGACAGAGAGAGAGACAGAGACACAGAGGAGAGAGAGACAGAGAGAGAGAGAGAGAGAGAGAGTGACAGAGAGAGAGAGACAGAGAGAGAGACAGAGAGAGAGACAGAGAGAGAGAGAGAGAGGGAGGGCACAGAGAGGGACAGAGAGAGAGAGAGAGAGAGAGAGGGACAGAGAGAGAGAGAGAGAGAGACAGAGAGAGAGAGAGAGAGAGAGGGGCACAGAGAGGGACAGAGAGAGAGACAGAGCGAGAGAGAGAGAGGGACAGAGAGAGAGACAGAGAGAGAGAGAGAGAGGGACAGAGAGAGAGACAGAGAGAGAGAGAGAGAGAGGGGGCACAGAGAGGGACAGAGAGAGAGGCACAGAGAGAGAGAGACAGAGAGAGAGACAGAGACACAGAGAGAGAGAGACAGAGAGAGAGACAGAGCGAGAGAGAGAGAGGGACAGAGAGAGAGACAGAGACACAGAGAGAGAGAGACAGAGAGAGGGACAGAGAAAGAGGGCGGGATTCTCCGAAATGGAGGCAGGAGTGTCCGCACTGTAGCGGTTCACGACGGCGCAAAACGGGCGCGGGCGCTACCGATTCTGGCCCCCACAGGGTTCCGATTCTCTGTTCCGTCGAGAAGCCCGCGGCCGGGGCCGGGGTACAGGGGGCGGGGGTACAGGGGCCGGGGTACAGGGGGCCGGGGTACAGGGGGGCCGGGGTACAGGGGGCGGGGTACAGGGGGGCGGGGTACAGGGGGCCGGGGTACAGGGGGCCGGGGTACAGGGGGCTGGGGTACAGGGGGCCGGGGGTACAGGGGGCCGGGGTACAGGGGGCCGGGGTACAGGGGGCCGGGGTACAGGGGCCGGGGTACAGGGGGCGGGGTACAGGGGGCCGGGGTACAGGGGGCCCGGGGGTACAGGGGCGGGGTACAGGGGGCGGGGGTACAGGGGGCGGGGGTACAGGGGGCGGGGGTACAGGGGGCGGGGTACAGGGGGCGGGGTACAGGGGCGGGGGTACAGGGGGGCGGGGGTACAGGGGCGGGGTACAGGGGGCGGGGTACAGGGGGCGGGGGTACAGGGGGCCGGGGTACAGGGGGCCGGGGTACAGGGGGCGGGGTACAGGGGCGGGGTACAGGGGGCGGGGTACAGGGGGCGGGGGTACAGGGGGCGGGGTTACAGGGGGCCGGGGTACAGGGGGCCGGGGTACAGGGGGCGGGGTACAGGGGGCGGGGTACAGGGGGCCGGGGTACAGGGGGGCCGGGGTACAGGGGGCCGGGGGTACAGGGGGCCGGGGTACAGGGGGCCGGGGGTACAGGGGGCCGGGGTACAGGGGGCCGGGGTACAGGGGGCCGGGGTACAGGGGGGCCGGGGTACAGGGGGCCGGGGGTACAGGGGGCCGGGGTACAGGGGGCCGGGGTACAGGGGGCCGGGGTACAGGGGGCGGGGGTACAGGGGGCGGGGGTACAGGGGGCGGGGGGTACAGGGGGCGGGGGTACAGGGGGCGGGGTAAAGGGGGCGGGGTACAGGGGGCGGGGGTACAGGGGGCGGGGTACAGGGGGGCGGGGGGGTACCAGGGGGCGGGGGTACAGGGGGGCTGGGGGGGGTACAGGGGGCGGGGGTACAGGGGGCGGGGTACAGGGGGCGGGGTACAGGGGGCCGGGGTACAGGGGGCGAGGTACAGGGGGCGGGGGTACAGGGGGCGGGGGGTTACAGGGGGCCGGGGTACAGGGGGCGGGGTACAGGGGGCGGGGGTGACTGCCGGCGGATCCCGCCCGCTTGTATTGCCCGCGCGCACGGCTGCCTGGCGTGGGTGGCGCAGGAGGTGAGGTGGTGGCCTGTCGTCTCTTGGCCGCGGCAGCTGGCGTGTCGGCCGGGCGGAGCACCGGGGCGGAGACCCGCCCGCTCCCCGGGCGGCACGGGAACGGGAGGAGGCTATTCGGCACCGCCCCCCCCCCCCCTCCCCGAGCCCTGCCCCGCCGTTCCGCGAGATGGTGACTGATCTGATTCCGACCTCAACCCCACAGTGCTGCTGCCCCCCCCCCCCCGATAACCTTTCACCTCCCCCACTGTGCCCCCCTTTCACCCCCCCGCCCCGCCCCCCCCTCCCCTCGCTAATCGAGAATCTCTCCACCTCGGCCTTGCAAACATTCAAAGATCCTTATCCCGCCGCCGTTTGACGAAGAACGTTCCCGGGACTCGCCACCCTCTGGGAAAACATTTCCCCTCGTCCTGATGTATCCGAATGGTCGGGATCTTGGTCCACAGGGCAGGATTTCAAAGTTGGCGGGCGATACAAAACTTGTACACTGTGAGGGGGGCAGTGTAGAACTTCAAAAGGACATCGGCAAGTTGGGGGGAGTGGGCAGAGAGGAGGCGGACGAAGTTGAATGCGGAGAAGTGTGTGAGGTAATATATTTTGGGAGGAGAAACCGGGCGGGACAATGTAAAATACAATTCTTAAGGGGGTGCAGGGGCAGCGGGACCTGGGTGTCTTTGTGCATCGATCATTCAAGGTGACAGGGCGGGTGGAGAGAGCAGTTCATAAAGCTTAGAGTATTCTGGGGTTTATAAACAGGAGCACAGAGAACAAAAACGAGGAGGTTAGGCCGGACATTTAAGTTGAATGTGTGAAGTAATATTTGCACCCAACAATAGCCATTCCCAACTGGGCAACATCCAACCATCCTGACATTCAAGAGCATCACTGAATCCCCCACGATCAACATCCTGGGGGTTACCATTGATCAGAAACTGAACTGGGCCCAGCCACATTAATACTGTGGCTCCCAGAGCGGGTCAGAGGCTGGGAATCCTGCGGAGAGTAACTCACCTCCTGACCCCCCCCCAAAGCCTGTCCACCATCTACAAGGACACAAGTCAGGAGTGTGAGGGAATACTCTCCACTCGCCTGGATGAGCGCGGCTCCCAACAACACTCGAGAAGCTCGACACCATCCAGGACAAAGCAGCCCCGCTCGATCGACACGCTAACCGCAAACATTCGCCCCCCTCCACCCCCCGACGCACAGCGGCAGCCGTGTGCACCGTCTACAAGACGCCCCGCGGCCACGCGCTCCTTCGACAGCACCTTCCGAACCCGCCACTCCCACCGTCTAGAAGGACGAGGGCAGCAGCAGACGCACGGGGAACACAACCGCCTGCAAGCTCCCCCCCTCCGAGCCGCTCGCCATCCCGACTCGGAAATATATCGGCCGTTCCTTCACTGTGGCTGGGGTCAAAATCCTGGGAACTCCCTCCCTAACAGCACTGTGGGTGTACCTACACCACACGGGACTGCGGCGGGTTCAAGATGGCAGCTCACCCACCACCTTCTTGAGGGGCAATTAGGGATGGGGCTTAAATGCTGGGCCTGTATCCGGCAACGCCCACATCCCCCTTGAATGAATAATTGTTAAAAATGCCAAACGTCATTCCAACAGCAGAGGATAATTTGCCGGCCTGCCCGCCAGTGAGGGAATGATTTCCCACCAGGCTTTGCCCATCGCCCTTTGGCTGGCACTGCGGCGGGTCTGGTACAGCCTCACCCGCCCTCCTGCCCGGTCAAAGGTCGTGGGGGAGACCAGCTTCCTGTGGTACCACGGCCACCTCTAACCCGGTGCCCACCCAGTAACCGTGACGCCAAGAGGAATTCGGCCTTGCCTTCCCGTCCGTAAAGATTGGGGCACAGGAAGATCGGATTTAGGAGCAGAAGTCGGCCATTCGGCCCTTCGAGACTGCTCCGCCATTCAGTCAGATCATGGCTGATCTCTTCCTGGTCTCAAATCCTCCTCCCGACATCTTGCCCATAAACCTTCAACCCATTTTTACAATCAGAAATGTATCTATCTCCTCCTTGAAACCATTTAATGACTCAGATTCCATCGCACTTTGGGGCAGCGAGTTCCACAAATTCACGCCCCTCTCCGAGAAGTAGTTCCTCCTCGTCTCAGTTCTAAATCTATCACCTCAACCTAAATCCATGACCTCTTGTTCTAGATTTCCCCTCAATCGGGAACATTTGGTCTCCGTTTACTTTATCAATCCCCCTCAGTATTTTATACCCCTCGATCAGATCCCCTCTCATCCTTCTAGACTCCAGCGAGTATGAGCCCAAACTGTTTAATTTCAACCCTTTCCCCCCCGGAATCAATCTGGTGAACCTCCTCTGAACTGCCCTCCAATTCCACCACATCCTACCCCGGCCCCCTGTACCCCGTCCTGATAAGTGCGAGGTGAAAAACTTCGACGTGCCTTCTTTTTTTTTTTTCAACGCCACTCAATCCGGCTGAATCCCTCAACATCGAGGGGAACGTCAGGTTTCCAGCCCCTCACTTTGGAAGGAAGGATTTTCAAGCAACCCACGATGATACCTCATAGAGACTGCTTTGCAATCTGATCACTTTACTTCATCTGAATGCTTTTATCTTTGCGTTTTAGTTAATAATCCACTTTTACTGAGGTACATTCGTTCTGTAGTCAACTAACCCCTTACCTTGTGTAAGAATAGAGCTTGTCTGCCGGCGATGCCTGCCCCTGCGACATGTCCAACCCCCCCCCCCCCCCCCCCCCCCCCCACCTTGAGCAGTTTCGACGCCTGAAGCGATAACACACCATACGCTGTACACTTCTACCAATATGGTCAGAGCGCGTGCACTCTGCTAGCCGCAACGGGGCATGCGCGCGGGTGGAGTGCGTGCGGGCTGCACCCACATCATACCTGTACGTGACACTTGAGGGAACTAAATCCCGGATCTCTCTCAAGGTGGGGGGGGGGGGGGCTGGAGCTTTTGATTTGGAATTGTAAATCCCATGACTACAGATCTGTATAATTACTATACATGCTCATTGGGCGGGAATTTCCAGGCCTTTCAATCGATGGTCCGTCAGATTTTCCTAGTGATTGTGTATGCATGTGTGTGCAAGTGTGCGTGTGTATGTGAGTCTGTGTGTGATGGTGTATGTGAGAGCGTGTGTGCGGGTGCGTGTGTATGTCAGTGTGTTTGAGGGTGCATGTAGGAACGTGTGTGTGAGTGTGTGAGAGCGTGTGTGTGTGAGAGCGTGTGTGCGAGTGCGTGTTTGCGAGTGTGTGTAAGACTGTGTGTGTGAGTGAGTGTGTGTATGTGAGAGCGTGGGTGCGAGTGCGTGTGTATGTCAGTGTGTGTGTCAGGGTGTATGTGAGAGTGTGTGTGTGTGTGAGAGCGTGGGTGCAAGTGCGTGTGTATGTCAGTGTGCGTGTCAGGGTGTATGTGAGAGTGTGTGTGTGTGTGAGAGCGTGGGTGCGAGTGCGTGTGTATGTCATGTGTGTTTGAGAGTGTATGTGAGGCATGTGTGTGTGTGAGTGTGTGCGTGTGTACGTCAGTGTGTGTGAGGGTGTATGTGAGAGCATGTGTGTGTGAATGTGCGTGTGCGCGGATGTGTGTGAATGTGCATGTGTGTGGGTGTGTGTGAGGGTGTGTGTGAGGATGTGTGTGAGGGTGTGTGTGAGGGTGTGTGTGAGGGTGTGTGTGAGAGTGTGTGTGAGAGTGTGCGTGTGTACGTCAGTGTATGTCAGTGTGTGTGAGGGTGTATGTGAGAGCACGTGTGTGTGAATATGCATGAGTGCGGGTGTGTGTGAATGTGCGTGTGTGTGGGTGTGTGTGAGGGTGTGTGTGAGGGTGTGTGTGGGTGTGTGTGTGGGTGTGTGTGAGGGTGTGTGTGTGGGTGTGTGTGAATGTGCGTGTGTGTGTGTGTGGGTGTGTGTGTGGGTGTGTGTGAGGGTGTGTGAGGGTGTGTGTGAGGGTGTGTGTGTGGGTGTGTGTGAATGTGCGTGTGTGTGTGTGTGTGGGTGTGTGTGAGGGTGTGTGTGAGGGTGTGTGTGAGGGGTTGTCACTCTGCATGTACCATGGCACCATGTCTTGACTGACGATGTGGCTCTGTTTTGACAGAGTGTAGACGGATACCAGCACAACAGGCCCACTGTGCCTTGAAAGTCAATTAACTGGTTGATTTGCAAATCAATTAAAACATCAGATTGATTATAATGAACTCCCGGGCAACAGTCCTGCCGTTTACAACACCGCCTCTGTCTCTCTCTCGCACGACAAATGAATACTGAGTGCCCGCACCGTTTATCGACACCAGCGATCCACACGAAGGTTACGCCAACCCACGCAAACCAAACATTCATCACTGTCCACACGTTATTCCACCAAAACCCGCTTCCACTTCGCGGGCAGCTAACAGCGAAGGCGCCCGCTTGCGATGGAACCTGCGTCACCCGCCATGATGGAAGGAAGCATGCCACCCCTCCCTGTTAAGGGCAGGCGTTGCTGGGGGCGCAGGGGTCAAGGTTTTTTTCGCTCGAGCGGGCATAAAAAACAGGGACAATATTTTCACCTGACAGCGACTGGTTAACAATCGCCCAGGGACGACGGCAGGAGTTTGTCAAGGAATATGACGTCGTTTCGTTCACCAAGGGACAGAAGCGGGGAGCGGCGGAAATAGTCGGGAAAGGTGCTTTGAGAGAACGGATGTGGTTGTCCGCTCCCCCTCCCCCCCCCCCCAGCCCCGTGTCTCTCGGCGGCGCGCCGTTCATTGGCGGAGGAATTCCTGCGGGTGGGGGTACGCCACTTGCGGCGCGATTTCCTTGTCCGGCCAACGTCCCCGGAGAGGGTTTTTACGGGGGCCGTGGGCGCCGAAGGTTCCATCGCACGCGAGCGTCCCGATGCGACCAAACCGGTTCAATCCTGAACGGAGGGGGCCGGGTGGGGGGGGGGGGACTTCCCCCCGCCCCCCACTCACCCCGCAACATCCGGAAACCTGCAAACACTCATCGCCTCCCGCTTCGACGCGGGCTTCAGAAATAAGACAACACTCGTGCACTCACGGTAGTTGCAGATGGTGCCCCCGAACGAGGTCATGCTGCAGTCGCAGATGTAGCCGTCCCACTGCTGGATGCAGGCGCCCTGGTTGGAGCAGGAGTCCTCCTGGCAGGTGGTACTGGGGCCTAGAGCAGAAAGGGGGGGGGGAAAGCAGAGCTGGAGACTGGCGATCATGGCACAGGAGAACGTCAGCCCTATCCCCCACCCCCCCGCGTCCTTGAATTCAACCCAGGCATCCGGAGCGGCGGATTCCTTGGTGCCAGCTGATGTTGAAACCCACATTCCGGGCCATACGGCTCACCCCATCTAGTATTCCCGCCCGCTCTTCACCATTCCCCCAAAAACCGGGGGGGGTGGCCCGTCCAAGACTCTCCACTCCTGCTGAAATCCCGTTCACCCGTCGCCCCACTCGTGTTTCACGACCCCGCCGCATCCACCCCCCCCCCCCCACAACTGGCCACAGTTCGATGGTTGAATCCTCAATCTTGTGCTCAGATCCCCCCCCCCCCTCTCCCCACCGCCCCCCACCCCCACCCCACCCCCGCGGCCCTGCCCTCTTCCCTATCCCGGAATCTTTCTCGGCCCTCCGAAAGCACGGCGGCCAACTAATTCCTGCCTCTCAAGCACCCCCCCAATTCTCAACACTCCGCCATTGGCGAGCGTACCTCCAGCCGCCGGGGGGGTGGGGGGTGGCCTGAGCTCTGGAATTCCCTCCCTAAACCTCTCTGTCTCTCTCTTTCTCTCTCCCTTTTCCTCTCCCCCGCTTTCTCTCTCACTCCCTCTCTCTCTCACTCTTTCTCTCTCACTCCCTCTCTCTCTGTCCCTCTCTCTTTATCTCTCTCCCTCTCTCTTTCTTTCTCTCTTTCTCACTCTCTCTGTCTCTCTCTCTCTTTTCCTCTCCCCTTTCTCTCTCACTCCCTCTCTCTCGGTCTCTCTCTCTTTATCTCTCTCCCTCTCACTGTCTCTCTCTCTTTCTCACTCCCTCTGTCTCTCCGTCTGTCTCTCTCTCTCTCTTTATCTCTCTCCCTCTCTCTTTCTCACTCTTTCTCTGTCTCTCTCTAATTCTCTCTCTCTCTTTCTCTCTCTATCTCTCTCTCTCTTTCTCACTCTCTCTCTCTTTCTCACTCTTTGTCACTGTCTCTCTCTCATTTTCTTTCTCCCTGTCACTCTCGCTCTCTCCTTCTCTTTCTCACTCTCTCTTTCACTCTCTTTTCACTCTCTCTCTCTTTCTCTCTGTCTCACTCCTCCTCTCGTTTCTCTTTCTCTCTCTCTCTTTCCCTGTTTCTGTCTGTCCCTCTCTCTATCTCTCGCTCTTTCCCTCTCTCTGTCTCTCTCGAGACACGCCTCAAAACTGATTTCTTTGACCGCACCTTTGGCCACCTGTCCTTCCGTGGCTCCAGTTTCGTTGGACCGCAATCCTGCCAATCTCCTTGGGACATGTGTTGCCAGGCCTTGATTGTGATGGCAGCTGTGAGGAGAGATCGGGCAGGTCGAGGGCAGCTCTGCTCAGCCCAGAGGAGGCCGAGATGGGGCCGGGGGGGCGGCCTAATTTGAGCCGTCCAAAATTATGAGGGGTCTGGCTAGGGTGAGACAGGGAAAACGTCCTCTGAGATGAGGGGGTCAAGTACTGTGGGGCGGGGGGCACAGATTTGAGGTGATTGGTAGAAGGATTGGGGGAGGGGGCTGAATGAGGGAAAATGGGTGTCTGGAATCCGCTGGCGCAGTTGGTGAACAACATAGAACATACAATGCAGAAGGAGGCCATTCGGCCCATCGAGTCTGCACCGACCCACTTAAGCCCTCACTTCCACACCATCCCCGTAGCCCAATAACCCCTCCTAACCTTTTTTGGACGCTAAGGGACAATTAAGCGTGGCCAATCCACCTAACCTGCACTTCAACGTGTTGAAGAGGAGCCTGAATCAGACCCTGAAGCCCTGGAACCCGCAGAGAAGGTTTTTTTGGGGGGGAAAGGGGGGTCATAGAGTCTTACAGCACCGATCGAGGCCCTTCGGTCCATCATGTTAGCGCAGAGCCAAGTGGCCCAGAAGCGCCCGATAATCATTCCCACAATACCGGGATTACGCAGACTGGGATTTGGGAGCGGGACCGGCGATCTGGTCGAACCTATCGAGATGCGAAGGCGAATGGATAGGGGTAGAGAGAGAGAGAGAGAGAGGGGGGGGGAGAGAGAGGGAGAGAGAGAGAGAGAGGGGGGGGAGAGAGAGAGAGAGAGAGAGAGAGAGAGAGAGAGAGAGGAGAGAGAGGGAGAGAGAGAGAGAGAGAGTGAGAGAGAGAGAGAGAGAGAGAGGGGGGGGAGAGAGAGAGAGAGAGAGAGAGAGAGAGAGAGAGACTTTTCCGTTCGACAGAGGGATTCAGGGATGAGGCTCAAATATGGGGCCCGCTCGCAAATCAGCCGCGACTTCATTGAACGGGGCGGGCCATGTCCGTTGGGTCCATGTGACATCCTTCCTGCTTCTGTGTTCCGAATCTAACGATCCCTACCCAGGCCCACTCCCTCGCCCGATCCCCTTAACCAAGCACGGCCAATCCACCTAACCTGCACATCTTTGGACACTAAGGGACAATGTAGCACGGCCAATCCACCTAACCTGCACATCTTTGGACACTAAGGGACAATGTAGCACGGCCAATCCACCTAACCTGCACATCTTTGGACACTAAGGGACAATTTAGCACGGCCAATCCACCTAACCTGCACATCTTTGGACACTGAGAGACAATTTAGCACGGCCAATCCACCTAACCTGCACATCTTTGGATACTAAGGGACAATTTAGCACGGTCAATCCACCTAACATGTACATCTTTGGACACTAAGGGGCAATTTAGCACGGCCAATCCACCTAACCTGCACATCTTTGGACACTAAGGGGCAATTTCACATGGCCAATCCACCTAACCTGCACATCTTTGGACACTGAGAGACAATTTAGCACGGCCAATCCACCTAACCTGCACATCTTTGGATACTAAGGGACAATTTAGCACGGTCAATCCACCTAACATGTACATCTTTGGACACTAAGGGGCAATTTAGCACGGCCAATCCACCTAACCTGCACATCTTTGGACACTAAGGGGCAATTTCACATGGCCAATCCACCTAACCTGCACATCTTTGGACACTAAGGAACAACTAAGGGGCTGGTTTAACTGGGCTAAACAGTTGGCTTGTGCTGCAGAACAAGGCAGCAGCGTGGGTTCAATTCCCGTACTGGCCTCCCCGAACAGGCGCCGGAATGTGGCGACGAGGGGATTTTCACAGTAACTTCATTTGAAATCTACTTATGACAATAAGCGAATATTATCATTAATTTAGCACGGCCAATCCACCTAACCTGCACACCTTTGGACTGTGGGAGGAAACCGGTGCACCCGGAGGAAACCCACGCAGACACGGGGAGAACGTGCAGACTCCGCACAGACAGTCACCCGAGGCCGGAATCGAACCCAGGTCGCTGGCGCCGTGAGGCCGTAGTGCTGACCGTCCTGCCGCCCAATGGACCACAGAATCCCAAGGGATGGAGAATTTGGGCCCTTGTTTCCGACAGTGCTCCCTTGATGTTGTATCGAGGGAAGCCCATGAGCTGTTGTTCTGTCACTTCGGGGCCTCCTTATCTGATCCCCTCTCTGACCCTCGTCACTCCACCTTTTGGGACCATTGAACCAGGCCCAGAACGGGCAGGAGGTCGTCGGTCACAGACCAACTGGGTGCGGGCCTCATGGAGGTGGTGGCTGGGGAAGTGGGGGGAGGGGGTCAATCAACCTTTGAACTTCCTTGGGTTCTCTACCTCAAAGATTCTGCCTCCACCGGCCTCTCGAGGAAGAGAGTTCCAGAGACTCGCCACCCTCTGAGAGCAAACATTTCTCCCCGTCTCCGTTTTAAACGGGCCACCCCCTAATTTTTAAACGGTGACCCCCCCCCCCTTCACCTCATTCTCGATTCTCCCACACGAGGAAACGAGGATAAAAACCGACAATCATGCTGCAGTTGTACAGAACCTTGGTTAGGCCGCACTTGGAATATTGCGCACAATTCTGGTCGCCACACTACCAGAAGGATGTGGGGGCTTTGGAGAGGGTGCAGAGGAGGTTTACCAGGATGTTGTCTGGTCTGGAGGGTGTTAGCTATGCGGAGAGGCTGAATAGACTCGGACTGTTTTCATTAGAACGACAAAGGTTGAGGGGTGAGAGGTCTACAAGATTATGAGGGGCAAGGATAGAGTGGATGGGCAGGCACTCTTTCCCAGGGTGGAGGGGTCAGTCACCAGGGGGCAGAGGCTTAAGGTCCGTGGGGCACAGTTTAGAGGAGATGTGCGAGGCAGTTTTTTTTTACACAGAGGGTGGTGAGTGCCTGGAACGCGTTGCCAGGGGAGGCTGTGGAAGCAGATACATTAACGCCGTTCAAAAGGCAACTCGACAAACACGTGGATAGGATGGGTATAGAGGGACACGGCACAAGGAAGTGCCGAGGGTTTGGCCAAGGTGGGTATCATGACCGGTACAGGCTTGGAGGGCCGAAGGGCCTGTTCCTGTGCTGTATTGTTACATCCTCTCCACATCCCACCCTGTCAAGACCGCCCCCCTCAGGATCTGAAAGGTTTTGATCGAGTCGCCTCTCACTCTTCTAAACTCCAGCGGATACAAACCCGACCTCTCCGACGCTTTCCTCATCGGACAACCCACCCATTCCCGGTGTTAGTCTGGGAAACCGTCCCTGAACCGCTTCCCACACATTGACATCTTTCCTCAGATAAGGAGGGCGATACCGTCCACAACACTCCAGAGGTGGTCTCGCCAACGCCGTGTACAACTGAAGCAGAACCTCCCGACTTTTGTAATCAATTCCCCCTCACAACAAACAATAACAATCGATTAACTTTCCCAATGACTCGCCGTACCTGTATCCCAGCCTTTTGTGATTCATGGACTAGGACGCCCAGATCCCTCTGTACCGCAGAGCTCTGAGATCTCTCACCCATTGGATAATAAGCTTCTTTTTCATGTTTCCTGCCAAAATGGACAACCTCACATTCTCCCCCATCGCGCTCCATTTACCAGAGTTCCGTCCACTCTCTTAACCTCCCCCAGTCCCGGTGTCACCTCCTTACGTCTTCTTCACATCTTACAAGCCAAATTTCCCTTTATCCCTCCATTTTTGAAAGATTCCTATCTCGGGTTATTTTCCTGTCTGCTCGAGCTTTAATTCCGGGAGATTCCAAGCTAGTTATTCCAGGAGAGTCAACAACCTATCCCACGCCCTCTCAAGGCTTGGCACCATTGGCGTCTGCTCGTCGAGGTGAGCCTTTGGGCCCCTTCAGACGGGTCTCGAGACGCCGGGCAGCGAGGCCGGGGAGGGACCGAACCACAGAGGCCCCCGTATCCCACGCTGAAAGGTAAGCAGTAAGTTGCAATGAGGAAATGAGAAATTTGCAAACGGATATGGGGGGGTGAGGCAAGTGGGCCAAAATGTGGCAGATGGAGTTTAAGGCGGAGAAGCGTGAGGTGGATCGGAAAAATGGAAAGGCAACTTATCATCTAAATGGAGAGAAACTTCAGAGTGCTCGGGCATCCTCGTGCAATGAACCTCATAAAAACGAGGTGGCTAACGTTAATTCATTCTAACTTTGTACAGAGTTCTGCGTGAAGCAGCATCTCGCCCCCAGTACAACCCGTGCAGGGCCGACTATTTAAACCTCGGCCTTGCTTTGGGCCGGCTCTCATATCGGTACGTAACCAGCCCCAGGTGGGTGCCCCCCCCCCTCTTATCTGGGGAGCCCATGCTCCACGGGTCCCGCAGGAAGATCAATGATGGTTTCCCCGTGGGTTATGGTAACAGCTCAAGGGATCGAGTATATAAGTAGTGAAGTATTGTCACAACTGTGCAAGGCATTGGGTAGTCCGCAGCCGGAGTAATGGGTACAGTTTTGGTCCCCTTATTTGAGGAAGGATGTAGTCGCATTGGAGGTAGAGGAGAAGAATGAGAGATCTAATTGAGGTGTCTACGATGATAAAAGGGATTGATAAAGTAGACTTGGAGCAGTTTTAGGATAAGGGGTTCAAGATTTAAAACAGAGATGAGGAGGAATTAATTCTCCCGAAGGGTCGTGAATCTGTGGAATTTGCTGCCCCAGAATTCGGCAAGTCAATTTGAGGAGGGGATGGACAGATTTTTAATTGGTGATGGGGGTAAAAGGTTATGGAGAACGGGCAGGACGGTGGAGTCGAGGCAGAGCGGAGATCAGCCGCGATCGTATCGAGTGGCGGAGCGGGGCCGAATGGCCGGCTCCCGCTCCGAATCCTCACGTTTCGGCCGGGAGAAGGCCCGCCCTTACCTCCGCATCCCCGCTCGATGAGCCCGACGCGGTGCAGGGCGTCGGCGATCAGGTCCGGCAGCCGCCCGTTCAGGTCGATCGACGCCAGGCAGCCCTGGAAGCCCTCCCGAGACGCTACCAGCTTGGGCAGGTTGTTGAACATCCCCTTGCTGAGCCCGCCGACGTACAGCTCTCCTGGATGGCGGGAAGGGAAAAAAAAAAAGAGGAGGTAAGCAAGTCATACCCGGCCGCAATCGGGCGCCTCCGGTGCCGATTCGGATACAGGTGGCATGGCGATAACCCAGATACCGCCCACTTATGCAAACTCAAAGACCAGCAAAGCCCATCGCCTGTTTTCCCGTCCCCATCAATGAGATTGACAATAACAGACATTGAGATTGTAATTGACAAGACATTAACACATAGCTACCACTTCGTGCACAGCAAGCTGCCACAGGCTAATGTGATCACGACCCTGATAAGCAATCCGTTACTGATGTCGGGTGAGCGCTCCAGGACACCAGGGACCTGCACATCCACCCGTCTTCAAAACAGAGGCCGCAGGATTGTTTTCATCTACGACAGAGGTGAGAGAGGGCCTCCGTTTAGTGTTCCATTAAAACACAGTGACAGTGCAGCACTCCCTCAGTACTGACCCTCTGACAGTGCAGCACTCCCTCAGTACTGACCCACTGACAGTGCAGCACTCCCTCAGTACTGACCCCGACAGTGCAGCACTCCCTCAGTACTGACCCACTGACAGTGCCGCACTCCTCAGTACTGACCCTCTGACAGTGCAGCACTCCCTCAGTACTGACCCTCTGACAGTGCAGCACTCCCTCAGTACTGACCCCGACAGTGCAGCACTCCCTCAGTACTGACCCACTGACAGTGCCGCACTCCCTCAGTACTGACCCTCTGACAGTGCAGCACTCCCTCAGTACTGACCCTCTGACAGTGCAGCACTCCCTCAGTACTGACCCTCTGACAGTGCAGCACTCCCTCAGTACTGACCCTCAGCCAGTGCAGCACTCCCTCAGTACTGACCCTTCGACAGTGCAGCACTCCCTCAGTACTGACCCTCTGACAGTGCAGCACTCCCTCAGTACTGACCCTCTGACAGTGCAGCACTTCCTCAGTACTGACCCTCTGACAGTGCAGCGCTCCCTCAGTACTGACCCTCTGACAGTGCAGCACTCCCTCAGTACTGACCCTGTGACAGTGCAGCACTCCCTCAGTACAGACCCTCTGACAGTGCAGCGCTCCCTCAGTACTGACCCTCTGACAGTGCAGCACTCCCTCAGTACTGACCCTGACAGTGCAGCGCTCCCTCAGTACTGACCCTCTGACAGTGCGGCACTCCCTCAGTACTGACCCTCTGACAGTGCAGCACTCCCTCAGTACTGACCCTCTGACAGTGCGGCACTCCCTCAGTACTGACCCTCTGACAGTGCAGCACTCCCTCAGTACTGACCCTCTGACAGTGCGGCACTCCCTCAGTACTGACCCTCTGACAGTGCGGCGCTCCCTCAGTACTGACCCTCTGACAGTGCAGCACTCCCTCAGTACTGACCCTCCGACAGTGCAGCACTCCGTCAGTATGGACCCTCTGACAGTGCAGCACTTCCTCAGTACTGACCCTCTGACAGTGCGGCACTCCCTCAGTACTGACCCTCTGACAGTGCGGCACTCCCTCAGTACGGACCCTCCGACAGTGCAGCATTCCCTCAGTACTGACCCTCTGACAGTGCAGCACTCCCTCAGTACTGACCCTCTGACAGTGCGGCACTCCCTCAGTCCTGACCCTCTGACAGTGCAGCACTCCCTCAGTACTGACCCTCTGACAGTGCAGCACTCCCTCAGTACTGACCCTGTGACAGTGCAGCACTCCCTCAGTACAGACCCTCTGACAGTGCAGCGCTCCCTCAGTACTGACCCTCTGACAGTGCAGCATTCCCTCAGTACTGACCCTGACAGTGCAGCGCTCCCTCAGTACTGACCCTCTGACAGTGCGGCACTCCCTCAGTACTGACCCTCTGACAGTGCAGCACTCCCTCAGTACTGACCCCCTGACAGTGCGGCACTCCCTCAGTACTGACCCTCTGACAGTGCAGCACTCCCTCAGTACTGACCCTCTGACAGTGCGGCACTCCCTCAGTACTGACCCTCAGACAGTGCGGCGCTCCCTCAGTACTGACCCTCTGACAGTGCAGCACTCCCTCAGTACTGACCCTCCGACAGTGCAGCACTCCGTCAGTATGGACCCTCTGACAGTGCAGCACTTCCTCAGTACTGACCCTCTGACAGTGCGGCACTCCCTCAGTACTGACCCTCTGACAGTGCGGCACTCCCTCAGTACGGACCCTCCGACAGTGCAGCATTCCCTCAGTACTGACCCTCTGACAGTGCAGCACTCCCTCAGTACTGACCCTCTGACAGTGCGGCACTCCCTCAGTCCTGACCCTCTGACAGTGCAGCACTCCCTCAGTACTGACCCTCTGACAGTGCAGCACTCCCTCAGTACTGACCCTCTGACAGTGCAGCGCTCCCTCAGTACTGACCCTCTGATAGTGCAGCTCTCCCTCAGTACTGACCTTCTGACAGTGCAGCACTCCCTCAGTACTGACGCTCTGACAGTGCAGCACTCCCTCAGTACTGACCCTCCGACAGTGCGGCACTCCCTCAGTACTGACCCTCTGACAGTGCAGCACTCCCTCAGTACTGACCCTCTGACAGTGCAGCGCTCCCTCAGTACTGACCCTCTGACAGTGCAGCACTCCCTCAGTACTGACCCTCTGACAGTGCAGCGCTCCCTCAGTACTGACCCTCTGACAGTGCAGCGCTCCCTCAGTACTGACCCTCTGACAGTGCAGCACTCCCTCAATACTGACCCTCTGACAGTGCAGCACTCCCTCAGTACTGACCCTCTGACAGTGCGGCACTCCCTCAATACTGACCCTCTGACAGTGCAGCACCAGCTGACTGCTGTCCCTGGGGGCCCCAGCCTGTGTTTCTTGCGGGGGTCACTGGGGCGTGGCTCGAACCCCCGAACCTGGCGACCAGGAGGCGGGAGAGAGCTGCCACCCGACCCA
Source organism: Scyliorhinus torazame (assembly GCF_047496885.1). Classification (NCBI taxonomy): domain Eukaryota; kingdom Metazoa; phylum Chordata; class Chondrichthyes; order Carcharhiniformes; family Scyliorhinidae; genus Scyliorhinus; species Scyliorhinus torazame. Next base: position 19,456,177 of record NC_092730.1, on the reverse strand, counting down.
CGGCTCCCACACAGTCAGCGCGGTGGAACAGCTCTCCTTCGGCGAGTGAGCCCACGTTCCGAGTCACCTACTTGTTATTCTGGGCTTGCAATCCCTCTAAGATCATAACTTAGATACAGATGAGAAAAGCCATTTCCACAAGCCAAGTTCACCCACTCAGAAATAATCTACAATCTCGCCAGTCGCAGGGCCCAATTGCCTCGTAAATGACTCAGAGTAGAGGTGAGTGTGTGCTGTTCGCTCTCCAGAAACACTTCCACCTCACATCGATCTTCAATTCTTCAGCAACCACCTCCCCCCCCCTCCCCGTCTCTCGCTGTAGTGATTTAGAGTGAAGTGGTCTTCCTGATTTTACCTGCCCTCACTTGCCGCTGGCTTGCGGCCTTGTGAGTTCTTTCTCTTGATTCGAACCGAGCCAGCTTCGCCAGGAACGAGGCACATCCCTCGGGCCTCATCCCCTTTCCCGCCCCAGGCTAAGCAGGGTCGCTTTTCCAGGCTCCAGCCCCCCCCACCCCCCCCCCCCGGCACCGAATTTAGGCTGGGCGGGAAGCGGCCCATAATTGACCAGTTTCGGGCCTAAACTGGGCCTAGGCCCAGGCTTCATAATAATAACCTTTTTATTGTCACAAGAAGGCTGACATTAACACCGCAGTGAAGTTACGGTGAAAATTCCTTCGTCGCCACGTTCCCTGTTCGGGGACACGGAGGGAGAATTCAGAAATGTCCGATTCACCCGACAAGCACGTCTTTCGGGGACTTGTGGGAGGGAACCGGAGCGCCCGGAGGAAACCCACGCAGACCCGGGGGGGAGAAGGTGCGGACTCCGCACAGACAGTGACCCAAGCCGGGAATCGAACCCGGGTCCCTGGCGCTGTGAAGCGCACAGTGCTAACCACTGTGCTGCCGTGCCGCCCACCACTGTCAAATTGAGGAGAGGCCGTAGGGGTCATGCGTGGCGAGAGCGGTGTGTGGGGGGCACGGGAATCACCGAGGACGATAACGGGTGCAACCCAATTCTTTTCCCCCATTATTCGTTCATGGGGGATGTCTCGCTCGGTCCCATTTCAGAGGGGGTCGGTTAAGAGTCGACCACATCGCTGTGTGTGTGTGTGGGGGGGGGGGGGCGCGAAGGGGTCTGGAGTCACATGTAGGCCAGACTGGGGTAACGTCCCAAAAGGGGGACGCTAGTGAACCGGGTGGTTTTTTAACCACGGTTTCATGGCCATCATTATACTTCTAATTTTGCGGTTGAATTCAAAGTTCCCCATCTGCTGTGGGGTGGGATTCGAGGCCACGTTCCGACACCCCCCCACCCCACCTGCCCCCGAGCATGGGCCTCTGGATTACTCGTCCGGTGACAACTCCTCTCAGCCAACTCCTCTCCTGGTCACGTCTTGGCAAACCTCCTCCCTCGAGGCTCCAAACCTGGCCGAAAACGCAAGGCCTGGAATTGTCCACCATGTCGGGGCCTGGACAGGGGGATAAACACACAAGGGTCCCACATGGTGTCTCTCCGAGATGACAAGCATTAAAAGGAGGCTGTTGATGGAGTCGCCTCCCACCAACCTCCACCGCTTTCCGGCTGAGCTGGGTCGCTTTTGGGGCTCCGAACCCCCCCCCCAATCCCCCGCTCCCAGCCTCTGAACTCAGGCTGGGTGGGAAGCGGTCTGCAAGTGGTCAACAATTGGCCACTTAAAGGCCTCAACTGGGCCTCGCCCATCCCAGCGTCAAATTGAGGAGAGGTCGCCGGGACAAGTAACCGAGGAAAACCTTTCTGAACAAGAATGGTGTTGTTCTCGAAACATTTAAGAGCGGGATTCTCTGTCCCGACGCTGCCTGCTCTATTCTCCGGCATTGTTTTGGGGGCCACGTCGGTTGGGGGCCATTGTCAGTGACCCCCCTCCCTGGCGATTCTCCAGGCCCCGATAGGCCCAGCGGCCGTCCATTCTTGGCCAGTCCCGCCGGCGTGAATCACTCACCTCACGCACCGGCAAGACTTGGCAGGTGAGTATGCGTGGGCGGTCCACGGTGGCCTGGCCCGCGGTCGGGGCCTACCGATCTGCGGGCGGGCTTGTTCCGTGGGGGGCACTTCTTCCTTCCGCGCCGGGTCCCTGTAGGGCTCCGCCATATTGCCCGGGGGCCGGCGTGGAGAAGAGAACCCCCCTGCACACGCGGGAATACGCCGGCCTGTCCGCGCATGCACGGAATCACGCCGGCCGTTCCGTGCATGAGCGAACTCGCGCCGTCCCTTCGCCGCCGGCCGGAGCGGCGCCAACCCCTCCAGCGTCAATCTAGCCCCCTAGAAAGGGGCGAATTCCCTACCTTGGGGGGCCGTTGAAGCCGGAGTCGTTGGCGAGGGTTTTCCCGCCGGCGTGGGGACTTAGTCCCCAGAAGGGAGTATCCCGGCCTAAATCTCTCCGGCGGTGTTGTCATGTTTCCAGCACTTTCTGAACATCGATCCATATAGTTGCTGTCTGATCGTGTAGGCCGCAACTGAAGCCTTTCGCCCCAGTGGCCACAGCTACCAGCTCCCAAACCCCGGCTCCGTAACCGAGATCAGTCATCACACTGGCCCCGCTGCGTCGCCAAGGAGACAGGGCGAGAAGCAGGTCCTCTGGGATTAATGGGCAGTGATTGAGGAGACGGCTGGGAGTTAATTTCCCCATGGGCTGTCTGCGGGCAGCTCTTAGCTCCTGTCAGAAGGCCGAGCGCCTTGTTTGGGAGTGGCCCCAACAGGTGCAAATGACGACCGTTGTCTAATCTTTTAATATATTAGTTCACGGGATTGTGGGCGTCGCTGGGCCGGGCCCAGCTATTATTGCCCCATCCCTAACTGCCCCTTGAGAAGGTGGGCGGGTGGGCCGTCATTTTGAACCCGCTGCAGTCCCGTGTGGTGTAGGTACACCCACTATGCTGTTAGGGAGGGAGTTGCCAGGATTTTGACCCCAGCCACAGCGAAGGAACGGCCGATATATTTCCGAGTCGGGATGGCGAGCGGCTCGGAGGGGGGGAACTTGCAGGCGGTGGTGTTCCCCGTGCGTCTGCTCCCCTCGTCCTTCCAGACGGTAGAGGTGGCGGGTTTGGAAGGTGCTGTCGAAGGAGCGAGTGACTGCGGTGCGTCCTGCAGACGGTGCACACGGCTGCCGCTGTGCGTCGGGGGTGGAGGGAGTGAATGTTTGTGGATCGGGTGCCGATCTACTCTGATTGGGCCTACTCCTGGAGGCTCCCTCGAACAACCCTGCCCTCAATCTCGAGCCACTGGTCCATCCTCCGGATGTCACTACCCAAGGGGGAATGGGGAGCAGAGTCTCTGTAAGAGGGCTGGCTTTTAAGCCTGACGTTGAGCTGACAGAACATTGCCGCCCTATTCAATGTTTCCATAGCAACCAAACTGGAGGCAGGGACGGAGAAACACAATTATTGAACCTGCTCACGTTTCTTTCCCCCCCGGGCTTTGCACACAGTGGTTTGAGCGGGTGGGGAAAATGGGAAACAAAGATTGCAACTCATTTGGGACCTTACACATCCTTTCGCTCCCGGACACACAGAACGTTGATTCTCGGCCTTTAAGCCTTTGCTTTTCTGTGACAACAGGCGAGACATTGAGGGTCAGCGCGTAGGCGCCAACGTTCACGGTGACAATGCGTTGCGCATTGAGCGTAACCCCGAACCATTTTCCACCAAAACACGTTCTATGTTATTCCCTCGGGTGAGCAAAGCGCCACAGTGTCACCCGCCCCTTACGCCATCCCGTCACGCGCCAGTGCGGACCACCTGAATGATGTGCCACCGGCGGGGAGGGGAGTCACGAGGCATCCTGGGCCACAGCAAGGCAGGATGGGAAACGCAAGCCGCGCAGTCGCCTTCTTGTCCGACCCTAATTGCCCACTTGAGCGGAGCGTCTAGCTCGGCCTAAATCAGAGGAGGGGGGTTAAGAGCCGACCACATTGCTGTGTGTGTGTGTGTGTGTGTGTGGGAGGGGAGGGGTCTGGAGTCATATGTAGGCCAGACCGGGGTAAGGACGGCCGATTTCCCCCTTTCCCTAAAGGGGGACGTCAGTGAACCAGATGGGGTTTTTTTTCCCCCCAACAATTGGTGATCGTTGTCACGGTCGCCGTTACCCAGTCTGACTAATAATTACAGATTTTATTAATTGGATTCAAACTCCAACAACTGACGGGGTGGGATTCCTCCCGGGGCACTAACCTGGGAGGCTCCGGATTACAAGCCCAACGGCATTACCCACTAGGCCCCGATCTCCCTCACCCTGACGGGTACCGAGGCGCCAAGCCTCAGGCCTACCGTTGCTGGGTGCAGGAGCCCGCAACCGGGATGGTTCGCGAGTTCAACCTTGTGCGGGAGGCGTTTTTGGAGCAGGGCGGAGGGGGTGGTGGGGAGAGGGGAGGGGAGATGGGCGGGGGAGCAATTGTTCAGGAGGGCTCTGTCCGGCTGCTTGGACGCAGGAACAATGGCGGTCGGTCTCCGTCTGCGGCCTGGCTGTGTGACGGGCCCTGATGACGGGGATTTATGGAGCCCAGCGTCCTGCCCATTGATTCTCGCAGCGCTGCCAGGCCTGTCCACGATGAGCTCCAATTACAGGCAGAGAACAATTCATTACACTCGCTCGCACGGCTTCTAATTAGTGCTTATTTTATTACAGACATTCTGCTGAGGGGTTCCTGTCGAAACGTCAATTCAATTAATCAGGCAGAATAATATCGCCGGGGCCCGCTAACGGGGCTCAGGCTGCCAGGCTGGCTGGGTGAACTACCGTCCCCACCCCCCCGGCAGCGTGGGGCAGCTTTACTGGAACACCATCTGGTTCGCAAATCCGCCGCCCTCACCCACCGCGGACTCTTCCTTGTCGTTCACGGGATGCGGGGCATCCCTGGGCAAGGCCGGCATTGGTTGCCCACCCGTCCCTCGTTGCCCCCCCCCCCCCCTCGGCCGAATGGCTCGCTGGGCCCAATTCAGAAAGGGGTTGGGGGGGGGGGGGGAGAGAGGGGTCTGGAGTCACGGGCATAGGCCAGACTGGGTTAAAGACGGCAGGTTTCCCCCCCCCCCCCCCCACCACTTTTCCCCCCAAAAAGGGGACCTCGGTGAACCGGATGGCGTTCCCACCACAATCGATGGCGGGTATGACGGCCGTCGTTTCGGCTTTGTGACGGGGTTTAGGTTTCACCATCTGCTGGGGTGGGGTTTGAACCCGTGTCCCCTTCGGTCTCTGGCTACCTGGCGGAGGAGGGTGGGCTGGGAGTTTGCAGGGGCGGGGGGAGGGGGGGGTGGCAGTGAATTCCCTCTGAAATTCCCTCCCTTATATTCTCTCCCTCCCTCCTTCTTCTTCGTCACAGAACCACAGCATCGAAACCCCCACCAGGACTCAAGGGGGTGTCATGTTCTTGTCGGATGGCCTGGTTTATTACAAGAACACTTGTAGCTGAAGCTATGAACGATTTATTGACTGTGAGTCAACTGTATACAAAAACAACAGATGCTTAACAGTATTATCGTGCACAAGCAACCTCTCTCTTCAGCTTCCTCCAGCCAGTCTGAGATCACCAGACTCTAACGTTCACTTATATGGTGGTCAGTCGGTGAATTGCAACACAACCATGATATCACGGCAGGGTTGATCTTCATTGACCTCCCCTGGGATTGTGGAGTGACGAGCTCCCTAGGTAAGGTAGGGACGGGAGAGGGGGTGTGAGAGGGCGGAGGCCACCCACCTGGGGCTGGTTACGAGCGGAGGTTAAAAGCAGGCCCAGATCAAGGCCTGGTGAGTTCGTCCCTCCCCCGCTGGACTCGCACTGGGACTGAGACACTGCGTAACGCGGTCCACTGTCAGTACTTGTAAACAAATCGAGCTTACGTTTACCGGTGCGACGTGACACGCGGCCCCGCCGCGGGGCGGAACGTGGCACTTCGGCCCGTTCGTGACGGGGCCTGCTCCTCTGAGACGCCCCTCGGGGCCGGCCTCGTTGGCCGAGGCCTTAGGGTCACCCGTCCCTCATGTTCCCATTCAGTAGGGAGGCATTCTCCTGCCGACAGTCCGGGGGGGGGGGGGGGGGCATGGTTAATTCTGCTCCCCGGGACGCCACACTAACGGTGTGCTGCTACGACAGCACGTACAAGACTGAAAGCAAAAAATATTATGATGCACATCGGCGCGTTATAACCGAGGTATTTTATGAGATGTCCATTAAGCCGGAGCATAAAGGGACCTTGCAAGGAGAGGCTTTATCAGACATAGTCATTCCCGCACTAGGGTGTCCATGCGTCGTCATCTTCCCCACATAAAAAGGCAGTCCAATTACCCGCTCGATTCTTGGCATCCGGCATAAGGGGACTCATTAAAATGTTCCTCGCTGTCGAAGACAAACCCTCTGCCTCCCTGACTGGCTACACCATCCCTCAGTCTCGGACTCCGACACTCACTTCTCAGCCCTTCTGAGCCCCTGTATCCTCGTGGGAGCTTCCAGGCCTTGCTGGGAATAGTGACGAACGGAGAAACACACACACACACACAGAAAATAGAAGCAGGAGGAGGCCAGGAGGCCCTTCCAGCCCGCTCCGCCATTCATTTTATTTTTCATACATTTAGAGTATCCAATTCATTTTTTCCCAATTAAGGGGCAATTTAGCGCGGCCAATCCACCTAACCTGCACATCGTTTTGGGGGCGAAACCCACGCAGACACGGGGAGAATGTGCAAACTCCATACGGACAGTGACCCAGAGCCGGGATCGAACCTGGGACCTCGGCGCCGTGAGGCAACAGTGCTAACCCACTGCGCCACCGTGCTGCCCTTCACTCGCTCAGTACTGACCCTCTGACAGTGCGGTGTTCCCTCAGTACTGACCCTCTGACAGTGCAGCACTCCCTCAGTACTGACCCTCTGACAGTGCGGCGCTCCCTCAGTACTGACTCTCTGACAGTGCGGCACTCCCTCAGTACTGACCCTCTGACAGTGCAGCACTCCCTCAGTACTGACCCTCTGACAGTGCAGCACTCCCTCAGTACTGACCCTCTGACAGTGCAGCACTCCCTTAGTACTGACCCTCTGACAGTGCGGCACTCCCTCAGTACTGACCCTCTGACAGTGCAGCACTCCCTCAGTACTGACCCTCTGACAGTGCGGCAATCCCTCAGTACTGACCCTCCGACAGTGCAGCACTCCCTCAGTACTGACCCTCTGACAGTGCAGCACTACCTCAGTACTGACCCTCTGACAGTGCAGCACTCCCTCAGTACTGACCCTCTGACAGTGCAGCACTCCCTCAGTACTGACCCTCTGACAGTGCGGCACTCCCTCAGTACTGACCCTCTGAATGTGCAGCACTCCCTCAGTACTGACCTTCTGACAGTGCAGCACTCCCTCAGTACTGACCCTCTGACAGTGCAGCACTCCCTCAGTACTGACCCTCTGACAGTGCGGCACTCCCTCAGTACTGACCCTCTGACAGTGCAGCGCTCCCTCAGTACTGACCCTCTGACAGTGCAGCACTCCCTCAGTACTGACCCTCTGACAGTGCAGCACTCCCTCAGTACTGACCCTCTGACAGTGCAGCACTCCCTTAGTACTGACCCTCTGACAGTGCGGCACTCCCTCAGTACTGACCCTCTGACAGTGCAGCACTCCCTCAGTACTGACCCTCTGACAGTACGGCACTCCCTCAGTACTGGCCCTCTGGCAGTGCGGCACTCTCTCAGTACTGACCCTCTGACAGTGCAGCACTCCCTCAGTACTGACCCTTTGACAGTGCAGCACTCCCTCAGTACTGACCTTCTGACAGTGCAGCACTCCCTCAGTACTGACCCTCTGACAGTGCGGCACTCCCTCAGTCCTGACCCTCTGACAGTGCTGCACTCCCTCAGTACTGACCCTCTGACAGTGCAACACTCCCTCAGTACTGACCCACTGACAGTGCAGCGCTCCCTCAGTACTGACCCTCTGACAGTGCAGTACTCCCTCAGTACTGACCCTCTGACAGTGCAGCACTCCCTCAGTACTGACCCTCTGACAGTGCGGCACTCCCTCAGTACTGACCCTCTGACAGTGCAGCACTCCCTCAGTACTGACCCTCTGACAGTGCAGCACTCCCTCAGTACTGACCTTCTGACAGTGCAGCACTCCCTCAGTACTGACCCTCTGACAGTGCAGCACTCCCTCAGTATTGACCCTCTGACAGTGCGGCACTCCCTCAGTCCTGACCCTCTGACAGTGCAGCACTCCCTCAGTACTGACCCTCTGACAGTGCAGCGCTCCCTCAGTACTGACCCTCTGACAGTGCAGCACTCCCTCAGTACTGACCCTCTGACAGTGCAGCACTCCCTCAGTACTGACCCTCTGACAGTGCGGCACTCCCTCAGTACTGACCCTCTGACAGTGCAGCACTCCCTCAGTACTGACCCCTGGTGGAGATTGGCGGACAGGGCTCGAATTGCCATGAAACCGAGGGACATAGAGCAAACACACATGGTGACCAATTGTTATTTGGGATGGAGATGTACAGAGTGCCCCAGCAGGTATTGTGAGTGGGAAACTGCTTGTCTTGATCCCGATCAAGGACTCGGTCTCTCAGGCCATCTTATTCTCACACATTCTCACTCTCTGTCACAATCTGACTTTCTCTCAGTCATTCTCACTCTCTCTCACACATTCTCTCTATCTCGCACATTCTCACTCTATCTCGCACATACTCACTCTCTCTCGCACATTCTTACTCTCTCTCGCACATTCTCACTCTATCTCGCACATTCTCACTCTCTCTCACACATTCTCACTCTCACACATTCTCACTCTCTCTCACATTCTCACTCTCACACATTCTCACTCTCTGTCACATTCTCACTCTCTCTCACACATTCTCACTCTCTCGCACATTCTCACTCTCTCTCACACATTCTCACTCTCTCTCACATTCTCACTCTCTCTCACACATTCTCACTCTCTCGCACATTCTCGCTCTCTCGCACATTCTCACTCTCTCTCACACATTCTCTCTATCTCGCACATTCTCACTCTATCTCGCACATACTCACTCTCTCTCGCACATTCTCACTCTCTCGCACATTCTCACTCTCACACATTCTCACTCTCACACATTCTCACTCTCTCTCACATTCTCACTCTCTCTCATACATTCTCACTCTCTCGCACACTCTCACTCTCTCTCACACATTCTCACTCTGCACACTCTCACTCTCTCTCATACATTCTCACTCTCACACATTCTCACTCTCTCTCACATTCTCACTCTCTCACATTCTCACACTCTCTCACACATTCTCGCTCTCTGTCACACATTCTCGCTCTCTCTCACACATTCTCACTCTCTCTCTCACACATTCTCACTCTCTCTCACACATTCTCACTCTCTCTCTCACATTCTCACTCTCTCTCACATTCTCACTCTCTCACATTCTCACACTCTCTCACACATTCTCGCTCTGTCACACATTCTCGCTCTCTCTCACACATTCTCACTCTCTCTCACACATCCTCACTCTCTCTCACACATTCTCACTCTCTCGCACATTCTCACTCTCTCGCACATTCTCACTCTCTCTCACACATTCTCACTCTCTCTCACACATTCTCACTCTCTCACACATTCTCACTCTCTCTCACACATTCTCACTCTCTCGCACATTCTCACTCTCTCACACATTCTCGCTCTCTCACACATTCTCACTCTCTGTTACACATTCTCACTCTCACATATTCTCACTCTCTCACACATTCTCACTCTCTCTCACATTCTCACTCTCTCACACATTCTCACTCTCTCTCGCACATTCTCACTCTGTCACACATTCTCGTTCTCTCTCACACATTCTCACTTTCCCTCGCACATTCTCACTCTCACACATTCTCACTCTCTCTCTCAAACATTCTCACTCTCTCTCTCATTCTCACTCTCTCTCACACATTCTCACTCTATCTCTCACATTCTCATTCTCTCTCACACATTCTCGCTCTCTCGCACATTCTCACTCTCTCTCACACATTCTCGCTCACTCGCACATTCTCACTCTCTCTCACACATTCTTACTCTCTCTCGCACATTCTCACTTTCTCTCGCACATTCCCGCTCTCTCTCATGTTAAGGAATGGGTTAAGAGTTAAGTAATGCATTAAGAGACATTGCAATTAGTTGTGTCATTGATGTTAAGTATCCAATGATTGACACTGATATGTAAAGGGGCTTCAGGTGGCCTCTGTCAGGTGGTGTGTTGTTGGAGTTTTGTGCAGAGGCTGTGGAAGTGAAATAAATGGTGTTTGGTGAAAAGGAACGGGACTTTTGACTCTTCACACAACGGTAACTAAAACGTCTAACAATGGGAGCAGAGGATGGTTGCTGTGCAAATGTGAAGGTTGGAAAGATACAACTTTTCCTGATCAAACCAAGGAGTGAGTGAGAAGGAAAAAAAAAGATACATGGCTGAACCCAGGATAAAGATGTCTGGATATGACTATCCCCCCTTATTTTCTGAAAGGGGACCGTACGACCAATGGAGAAGTGCAGTAGTTATGTGGACTAAGGTAAGTGCCTTGGGAAAGAGAAAACAAGGTATGGCATTGGCTCTTTCTCTACCATATGACAGTAAAATCCGAAACAAAGTGCTTTCTGAGCTGGAATTGGAAGAGTTAGACTCAGAAGAAGGTCTGGAGACTCTATTACATTATATGGATAAGATTTACAAGAAAGATGACTTATTAAGTGCGTATGAAGCATGGTCGGATTTTGATAAGTTCCGGAAAATGGAGGATATCTCCATGGAAGACTATATAATGGAACTTGGCAGACTATATAAAAGGCTGCGGAAACACAACCTGGAATTTCCACAGTCTGTGTTGGCCTTTAAATTACTTGACTGTGCGAGAGTGAGCAACATGGATAGGCTCCTGGTTTTGACAGGAGTTCAGTTTGCGGATAAGGATACCTTATTCGATCAGATGACAAAAGCTTTAAAGAAGTTTCTGGGGAAACATTCGATTCCGATGACTCTGATGACCCAAATAGGTCAGCCTGCAATAAGGCAGAATATGGAAGATACACTACTAACAGGATGGTGAAATCGTATGGCTACGAACAGGGCCCAAGACTATAGAAGGAGACCGAGACAAGGAAATTATGAAGACAGAAACCCAGTTAGAATTTACAGTCGGAAGATGAACCCCAGAAATGCACGGGGCATGATAAATCAATGTTTGCGATGTGACTCTCAATACCATTATGTCTTCAACTGTCCCAAATGTTATGATAGAGTGTTTGAAGCAACACATGACACGGAAGAGTCAGAAGAGGAAAAAGATAGTGTTCAGAGAGAAGACATTGTCCTATTAACAAGCAGTTTTACGCCAGTAATGAGGGTGTTGGTTGCAGAATCCTTCAATTGTGCTGTATTGGACAGTGGCTGCACATCTACTGTGTGTGGAATTGACTGGTTAAAATGTTACCTGGACTCGTTTATAACATCTCACACATTCTCACTTTCTCTATCTCTCGCTCTCTCGCGCATTCTCACTCTCTCCCGCACACACTCTCTCTCGCTCTCACCCACTCTCTCTCTCTCACACACTCTCTCTCACTCTCACACATTCTAACTCTCACACATTCTCACTCTCTCTCGCACATTCTCACTCTCTCTCGCACATTCTCACTCTCGCACATTCTCACACACTCGCACATTCTCACTCGCACATTCTCACTCTCTCACACATTCTCACTGTCTCTCTCACACATTCTCACTCTCTCGCACATTCTCACACTCTCGCACATTCTCACTTTCTCTCACACATTCTCACTCTCTCTCATACATTCTCACTTTCTCTCGCACATTCTCGCTCTCTCGCACATTCACTCTCTCTCACACATTCTCAATCTCTCTCACACATTCTCACTTTCTCTCATATTCTTACTCTCTCTCGCACATTCTCACTCTCTCTCTTACATTCTCACTCTCTCTCACACATTCTCAATCTCTCTCGCACATTCTCGCTCTCTCGCACATTCTCACTCTCACACATTCTCACTCTCTCGCACATTCTCACTCTCTCTCGCACATTCTCACTCTCACACATTCTCACTCTCTCGCACATTCTCACTCTCTCTCGCACATTTTCACTCTCTCTCACACATTCTCAATCTCTCTCGCACATTCTCACTCTCTCTCGCACATTCTCACTCTCTCTCGCACATTCTCACTCTCGCACATTCTCACTCTCTCTCGCACATTCTCACTCTCTCTCACACATTCTCGCTCTCTCGCACATTCTCACTCTCTCGCACATTCTCACTCTCTCGCACATTCTCACACTGACGCAGATTCTTACTCTCTCCCACATTCTCTCTCTCTCTCGCACATTCTCACTCTCTCGCATATTCTCACTCTCTCTCACACATTCTCACTCTCTCTCACACATTCTCACTCTCTCACACACATTCTCACTCTCTCACACACATTCTCACTCTCTCTCGCACATTCTCACTTTCTCTCGCACATTCTCACTCGCACACATTCTCACTCTCTCTCACACATTCTCACTCTCTCACACATTCTCACTCTCTCTCACACATTCTCACTCTCTCACACATTGTCACTCTCTCTCACACATTGTCACTCTCTCTCACATTCTCACTCTCTCTCGCACATTCTCACTCTCTCTCACACATTCTCAATCTCTCTCACACATTCTCACTTTCTCTCATATTCTTACTCTCTCTCGCACATTCTCACTTTCTCTCTTACATTCTCACTCTCTCTCACACATCCTCAATCTCTCTCGCACATTCTCGCTCTCTCGCACATTCTCACTCTCTCGCACATTCTCACTTTCTCTCGCACATTCTCACTCTCACACATTCTCACTCTCACACATTCTCACTCTCACACACACATTCTCACTCTCTCTCACACATTCTCACTCTCTCGCACATTCTCACTCTCTCTCACACATTCTCACTCTCTCTCACACACATTCTCACTCTCTCTCACACATTCTCGCTCTCTCGCACATTCTCACTCTCTCGCACATTCTCACTCTCTCGCACATTCTCACACTGTCGCACATTCTTACTCTCTCCCACATTCTCTCTCTCTCTCACACATTCTCACTCTCTCGCACATTCTCACTCTCTCTCACACATTCTCACTCTCTCTCACACACATTCTCACTCTCTCACACACATTCTCACTCTCTCTCGCACATTCTCACTTTCTCTCGCACATTCTCACTCTCACACATTCTCACTCTCTCTCACACATTCTCACTCTCTCTCACACATTCTCACTCTCTCACACATTCTCACTCTCTCTCACATTCTCACTCTCTCACACATTCTCACTCTCTCTCACACATTGTCACTCTCTCTCACATTCTCACTCTCTCACACATTCTCACTCTCTCTCACACATTCTCACTCTCTCTCACACATTCTCACTCTCTCTCACACATTCTCACTCTCTCACATATTCTCACTCACACATTCTCACTCTCTCTCACACATTCTCACTTTCTCTCATATTCTTACTCTCTCTCGCACATTCTCACTCTCTCTCGCACAGTCTCACTCTCTCTCACACATTCTCACTCTCTCTCCCACATTCTCACTCTCTCTCGCACATTCTCATTCTCTCTCGCACAGTCTCACTCTCTCGCACATTCTCACTCTCTCGCACATTCTCTCTCTCTCTCGCACATTCTCACTCTCTCGCACATTCTCACTCTCTCGCACATTCCCACTCTCTCGCACATTCCCACTCTCTCGCACATTCCCACTCTCACACATTCTCACTCTCTCTCGCACATTCTCATTCTCTCTCGCACAGTCTCACTCTCTCGCACATTCTCACTCTCTCGCACATTCTCTCTCTCTCTCGCACATTCTCACTCTCTCGCACATTCTCACTCTCACACATTCTCACTCTCTCACATTCTCATTCTCTCTCGCACATTCTCACTCTCTCTCGCACAGTCTCACTCTCACACATTCTCACTCTCTCTCCCACATTCTCACTCTCTCTCGCACATTCTCATTCTCTCTCGCACAGTCTCACTCTCTCGCACATTCTCACTCTCTCGCACATTCTCTCTCTCTCTCGCACATTCTCACTCTCTCGCACATTCTCACTCTCTCGCACATTCTCACTCTCGCACATTCTCATTCTCTCTCGCACATTCTCACTCTCTCACACATTCTCACTCTCGCACATTCTCACTTTCTCTCACATATTCTCACTTTCTCTCACACATTCTCACTCTCTCACACATTCTCACTCTCTCACACATTCTCACTCTCTCTCACACATTCTCACTCTCTCACACATTCTCGCTCTCTCACACATTCTCGCTCTCTCACACATTCTCGCTCTCTCACACATTCTCGCTCTCTCACACATTCTCGCTCTCTCACACATTCTCGCTCTCTCACACATTCTCACTCTCTCACACATTCTCTCTCTCTCGCACATTCTCGCTCTCTCGCACATTCTCACTCTCTCGCACATTCTCACTCACTCTCACACATTCTCACTCTCTCGCACATTCTCACTCTCTCTCGCACATTTTCACTCTCTCTCACACATTCTCAATCTCTCTCACACATTCTCAGTCTCTCTCGCACATTCTCACTCTCTCTCGCACATTCTCACTCTCGCACATTCTCACTCTCTCTCGCACATTCTCACTCTCTCTCGCACATTCTCACTCTCTCGCACATTCTCACACTGTCGCACATTCTTACTCTCTCCCACATTCTCTCTCTCTCTCGCACATTCTCACTCTCTCGCACATTCTCACTCTCTCTCACACATTCTCACTCTCTCTCACACATTCTCACTCTCTCTCACACATTCTCACTTTCTCTCGCACATTCTCACTCTCACACATTCTCACTCTCTCACACACATTCTCACTCTCTCTCGCACATTCTCACTTTCTCTCGCACATTCTCACTCTCACACATTCTCACTCTCTCTCACACATTCTCACTCTCTCACACATTCTCACTCTCTCTCACACATTCTCACTCTCTCACACATTCTCACTCTCTCTCACACATTGTCACTCTCTCTCACATTCTCACTCTCTCACACATTCTCACTCTCTCTCACACATTCTCACTCTCTCTCACACATTCTCACTCTCTCGCACATTCTCACTCTCTCTCACATGTTCTCACTCTCACACATTCTCACTCTCTCTCACACATTCTCACGTTCTCTCATATTCTTACTCTCTCTCGCACATTCTCACTCTCTCTCGCACAGTCTCACTCTCTCTCACACATTCTCACTCTCTCTCCCACATTCTCACTCTCTCTCCCACATTCTCACTCTCTCCCGCACATTCTCACTCTCTCTCGCACATTCTCACTCTCTCTCGCACATTCTCACTCTCTCTCGCACATTCTCACTCTCTCGCACATTCTCACTCTCTCTCACATTCTCACTCTCTCTCGCACATTCTTACTCTCTCACACATTCTCACTTTCTCTCATATTCTTACTCTCTCTCGCACATTCTCACTCTCTCTCGCACAGTCTCACTCTCTCTCACACATTCTCACTCGCTCTCCCACATTCTCACTCTCTCCCGCACATTCTCACTCTCTCTCGCACATTCTCACTCTCTCTCCCACATTCTCACTCTCTCTCGCACATTTTCACTCTCTCTCGCACATTCTCAATCTCCCTCGCACATTCTTACTCTCTCTCGCACATTCTCACTCTCTCTCGCACATTCTCCCTCTCTCGCACATTCTCACTCTCTCTCGCACATTCTCACTCTCTCTCGCACATTCTCACTCTCTCTCACATTCTCACTCTCTCTCACATTCTCACTCTCTCGCACATTCTCACTCTCTCGCACATTCTCACTCTCACACATTCTCACTCTCTCTCGCACATTCTCATTCTCTCTCGCACAGTCTCACTCTCTCGCACAGTCTCACTCTCTCGCACATTCTCACTCTCTCTCGCACATTCTCACTCTCTCTCGCACATTCTCACTCTCTCTCACATTCTCACTCTCTCTCACATTCTCACTCTCTCGCACATTCTCACTCTCACACATTCTCACTCTCTCTCGCACATTCTCATTCTCTCTCGCACAGTCTCACTCTCTCACACATTCTCACTCTCTCGCACATTCTCTCTCTCTCTCGCACATTCTCACTCTCTCGCACATTCTCACTCTCACACACATTCTCACTCTCTCACACATTCTCGCTCTCTCACACATTCTCGCTCTCTCACACATTCTCGCTCTCTCACACATTCTCGCACTCTCACATATTCTCGCTCTCTCACACATTCTCGCTCTCTCACACATTCTCACTCTCTCTCACACATTGTCACTTTCTCACACATTCTCACTCTCTCTCACACATTCTCACTCTCTCACACATTCTCACTCTCTCACATATTCTCACACATTCTCACTCTCTCACACATTCTCACTCTCTCTCACACATTCTCACTCTCTCTCACACATTCTCACTCTCTCGCACATTCTCACTTTCTCTCACACATTCTCACTCTCTCACACATTCTCACTCTCTCACACACATTCTCACTCTCACACACACATTCTCACTCTCTCGCACATTCTCACTCTCTCACACATTGTCACTCTCTCACACATTCTCACTCTCTCACACACATTCTCACTCTCTCGCACATTCTCACTTTCTCTCACACATTCTCACTCTCTCACACATTCTCACTCTCTCACACACATTCTCACTCTCACACACACATTCTCACTCTCTCGCACATTCTCACTCTCACACACATTCTCGCTCTCTCACACATTCTCGCTCTCTCACACATTCTCGGTCTCTCACACATTCTCGCTCTCTCACACATTCTCACTCTCTCTCACACATTCTCACTCTCTCACACATTCTCACTCTCTCACACACATTCTCACTCTCTCGCACATTCTCACTTTCTCTCACACATTCTCACTCTCTCACACATTCTCACTCTCTCACACATTCTCACTCTCTCTCACACATTCTCACTCTCACACATTCTCGCTCTCTCACACATTCTCGCTCTCTCACACATTCTCACTCTCTCTCACACATTGTCACTCTCTCACACATTCTCACTCTCTCTCACACAGTGTCACTCTCTCACACATTCTCACTCTCTCTCACACATTCTCACTCTCTCGCACATTCTGACTTTCTCTCACACATTCTCGCTCTCTCACACATTCTCACTCTCTCTCACACATTGTCACTCTCTCACACATTCTCACTCTCTCTCACACATTCTCACTCTCTCACACATTCTGACTTTCTCTCACACATTCTCGCTTTCTCTCTCACATTCTCACTCTCTCTCACACATTCTGACTCTCTCACATTCACATTTTCTCTCACACATTCTCACTCTCTCTCTTGCACATTCTCACTCTCTCACATTCTCTCTCTCTCTCGTGAATTCCCACCCTCTCACTCATTCCCACTCTCTCACATAATCTTGCTCTCTCACACATTCCCGCCCTCACACACATTCCCACTCTCTCACATGGTCCCGCTGTCCCTCACGCACATTCTCGCCCTCTCTCACGCGACCTCACTCGCACACATTCTCTCTCCCTCTCGCGCATTCTCACACTCTCTCGCACACTCTGTCACTCATTCTTGCACATTCTCTCTCTCATGCATTGTCTCTCTCTCTCTCTCTGTCAATCGCACATTCCCTCCCTCACTGCTTCCAAGGTCCTTTTCGTTGCACAGGGAACGCTGGAAATGCAGGTTCGCGGCGACGAAGATCCTTCGCAGCGCAGTGGGACCGAAGCGATGACATTTTATGAAGCTGGTAAACTCGGTTCCCATCGAGCAGCTTGTGGGTTAAGTGGCCAAAACGTATTCAAATGGCCTTTCAGATCCAAAGACAGCCAGCCTGCTGCTTTTCCTTCTCCCTGGGCCTAACTGTGTGTCAGTCAAGGGGGTGGTTGGCATTTGGCAAGCTGCCTGGTATTAATGCTTCGCCCTGCGGGGTTCATGTGGTTTA
Source organism: Scyliorhinus torazame (assembly GCF_047496885.1). Classification (NCBI taxonomy): domain Eukaryota; kingdom Metazoa; phylum Chordata; class Chondrichthyes; order Carcharhiniformes; family Scyliorhinidae; genus Scyliorhinus; species Scyliorhinus torazame. The sequence goes on along the minus strand of NC_092730.1, from coordinate 19,438,142 downwards.
ATCGACATGGGGAATGGGGGGGGGGAGGCGGGAAGGCACAGGGCTGGGGCACAGCGGCAGCCAAACCTGCACGGCAACACGTCGGCACAAACTGGCACGGCGGTTACCCGTCTGCCTGGTAGCGCCGCTCCACGCCCTGGGTTTTGTGACGCATTCCACCGTAGAAAAGCTGGATTCACTCCAGCTGATTTCCAGCCGGTTGCATATCTGCCAGGAGAGGAGGGACGCTGTCCAGGGTCCTGAACCGTGATTGTTCTGCTTGTCCCTCCTACAATCCTGCTTACCCTTCGATCACTCTCTCCAGAGCAAGCCTTTTATCTCTCTCTCTCCCTCTGTCTCTTTCTCTCTCTCCCTCTGTCTCTTTCCCTCTCTCGCTCTGTCTCTCCCTCTCCGTCTCTCTCGGTTAGGGCTGCAGAGTAGCACAAGTGGTTAGCACTGTTGGTTCACAGCGCCAGGGTCCCAGGCTCGATTCCCCGCTGCGTCACTCTCTGTGCGGAGTCTGCACGTTCTCCCCTCGTGTGTGCGTGGGTTTCCTCCGGGTGCTCTGGTTTCCTCCCACAGTCCAAAGATGTGCGGGTTAGGTGGATTGGCCGGGCTAAATTGTCCCTTAGTGTCCAAAGATGTGCAGGTTAGGTGGATTGGCCGTGCTAAACTGTCCCTTAGTGTCCAAAGATGTACGGGTTAGGTTTTGGGGTTACGGGTATTGGGCCTAGTTAGGATGATCTTTCGGAGGGTCGGTGCAGATTCGATGGGATGAATAGGCTCCTTCTGCAATGTAGGGATTCTATGGTTCTCTCACATGTATGCTCTCTTACGTGCATACTCTCGCTATCTTGCTCACGTTCTCGATCTCTCAAGGGGTTTTATCTCTCTCATGCCTGTACTCTCCCTCAGGCCTACTCTCTGTCCCTCAGGCCTAATCTCTCTCTCTCCCTCAGGCCTACTCTCTCTCCCTCAAGCCTTCTCTCTCTCTCCCTCAGGCCTACTCCCCCTCCCTCAGGCCTACTCCCTTTCCCTCAGGCCTACTCCCTCTCCCTCAGGCCTACTCCATCTCCCTCAGGCCTACTCTCTCTCTCTCCCTCAGGCCTAATCTCTCTCTCCCTCAGGCCTACTCCCTCTCCCTCAGGCCTACTCTCTCTCCCTCAGGCCTACTCTCTCTCCCTCAGGCCTACTCCCTCTCCCTCTGGCCTAATCTCTCTCCCTCTGGCCTAATCTCTCTCCCTCTGGCCTAATCTCTCTCCCTCTGGCCTACTCCCTCTCCCTCTGGTCTCTCTCTCCCCCTCAGGCCTCCTCTCTCCCCCTCAGGCCTCCTTTCTCTCCCCCTCAGGCCTACTCTCTCTCCCCTCAGGCCTACTCTCTCTCCCCCTCAGGCCTATTCTCTCTCCCCCTCAGGCCTACTCTCTCTCCCCCTCAGGCCTACTCTCTCTCCCCCTGAGGCCTACTCTCTCTCCCCCTGAGGCCTACTCTCTCTCCCCCTCTGGCCTAATCTCTCTCCCTCTGGCCTAATCTCTCTCCCTCTGGCCTAATCACTCTCCCTCTGGCCTAATCTCTCTCCCTCTGGCCTAATCTCTCTCCCTCTGGCCTAATCTCTTTCCCTCTGCCTAATCTCTCATAGAGTCGTAGTATCATAAAATCCCTACAGACTCTCTCATTCTCTCTCTCTCTTTGACCCTCTCCCTCTCAGGCTTACTCTCTCTCAGACCCTCTCCCTCTCAGGCCTACTCTCCCTCTCCCCGCCCCTCTCTCTCAGACCCCCCCTCTCTCTCTTAGGCCTACTACTCCCTCTTTCTCTCTCAGACTCTCTACCTCTCAGGCTACTCTATCTCCCAGACCCTCTCTCTCTCAGACTCTTTCTCTCCCTCAGGCCTAGTCCCACTCTCTCAGACCCTCTCTCTCTCTCTCTCAGGCCTACTCCCGTTCTCTCTCTCAGACGCGCTCTCTCTCAGGCCTATTATCTCTGACTCTCTCTCAGGCCTACTCTCTCTCTCTCTCTCCGATCCTCTCCCTCTCAGGCTTCGTCTCTCTCTCTCTCAGACCTTCTCCTTCCCTCAGGCCCAGTCTCTCTCTCTCAGACCCGATCTCTCTCTCAGGCCTACTATCTCTGTCTCTCTGAGACCCCCTCTCTCTCAGGCCTACTTTCTCTCTCTGAGACCCTCTCTCTCTCAGGCCTACTCTCTCTCTCTCTCTCTGAGACCCTCTCTCTCTCAGGCCTACTCTCTCTGTCTCTCTGAGACCCCCTCTCTCTCAGGACTACTCTCTCTCTCAATCTCTCAAGGCTACTCTATCGCTCTCTCAGACCCTCTCCCTCCCTCAGGCCTACTCTCTCTCTCAGGTCTACTCTCTCTCTCTTTCTCAGAACTTCTCTCTCTCCCAGGCCTACTCCCTCTCCCTCAGGCATACTCTCTTTCACTCTGTCTCTTGCGCCTACTCTCTCTCTCGCACATGCAATCTCTCTCCCTCATGTGTATACCCTCTCTCGTGACCACTCCCATGCGCACCCGTCCTCTCTCTCTCTCCTGCATTCATTTTGTTTCTCTCTCTCTCTGGGCGGCACAGTAGCACAGTGGTTAGCACAGTTGCTTCACAGCTCCAGGGTCCCAGGTTCGATTCCTGGCTTGGGTCACTCTCTGTGTGGAGTCTGCACGTTCTCCCCGTGTCTGCGTGGGTTTCCTCCGGGTGCTCCGGTTTCCTCCCATAGTCCAAAGATGTGCAGGTTAGGTGGATTGGCCATGATAAATTGTCCCTTAGTGCCCAAAGATGTGCAGGTTAGATGGATTGGCCGTGCTAAATTGTCCTTTAGTGTCCAAAGGTGTGCAGCTTAGGTGGATTGGCCATGATAAATTGCCCCTTAGTGTCCAAAGATGTGCAGGTTAGGTGGATTGGCCGTGCTAAATTGTCCCTTAGTGTCCAAAGATGTGCAGGTTAGGTGGATTGGCCGTGCTAAACTGTCCCTTAGTGTCCAAAGATGTGCAGGTTAGGTGGATTGACCGTGATAAATTGTTCCTTAAGTGTCCAAAAAGGTGAGGCGGGGTTACTGGGTTATGGGGATAGGGTGGGGATGTGGGCTTGGGTAGGGTGTTCTTTACAAGGGCCGGTGCAGCCTCGATGGGCCGAATGGCCTCCTTCTGCTCTGAACATTCTATGATTCTCTCGCTCATATTCCGTCTCTCCTAGGTGTGTGGTCTCGCTCTGTCCTCTTGTCTTCTCTCTCTCTCTCCCTCTCTCTCTCCCTCTCTCTCCCCTGTCCGGTTTATAAACCCGCCGCTGCAGACCCGGAGCAGAGATTTAAAGGCCAGTGAATGAGGGGTACGACTGTGCTGATGGTCGAACTGCCCTTCCCCATCTCTCTGCTGTGGGAGAACGGCTCATACTTCAATTTGCTGGTGAAGGAGGGGGGTCACTGTGGCACGCAGCGTGGAGACAGCTGGAGATGGTGTGGTCGGGGGGGGGGGGGGCAGAGGAATCTCTCCGCGTGTACCTGGATCCTCGTCTGCTGTTCCTCAGGTTTCCCCCCCCCAGCTCTCCCCTCCTTCACCGTGCGCCGAGCAACGCTCGTTATTTATCACAGACTCCTGCCAGGCGTGTTTCTTCAGAAATGGGTCCTCCTCGGGTCCCCCCTCCCCGCCCCCCACTCCCCCCCCCCCCCCCCCCCCCCCCCCCCGCCCCCTTTACAAGTTTCCCGATGGGCCAGGGTCGAGCGCTGCCCGACGGGAGGGCGATTGGTGCCCGGGTCACAGGGCACGGGCTCCACCCAGTCGCCCGTCGTCTTCGCCAGGAATGGAGACGCCCTGTCACCCGCGGCGCGGTCCGATGGAGGGGCAAGGCTCCCTTTCCTCCAGAGGGTGCTCCTCAACATCACCCCCCACCCCCGTACTCCTCAACATCCCCCCCCCCCGTACTCCTCAACATCCCCCCCCCCGTACTCCTCAACATCCCCCCCCCCCGTACTCCTCAACATCACCCCCCCCCCCGCCCCCCCCCGTACTCCTCAACATCCCCCCCCCACCGTACTCCTCAACATCACCCCCCCCCCCCGTACTCCTCAACATCCCCCCCACCCCCCGCCACAGCCTTTTCCCAGTGTGCACTCAGGTGAGCGAATTACAGCCCTCGGTCCACACCCCTCACCCTCAGAGCAGATAGGCAGGCGAGGGAAGGCAGAGGTGGAGGAGTGGGGGGGGTGGCAGTGTGGGCAGCAAGGAAGGCCTGCGGAAAGAGTGAGAGAGAGAGGGACAGTGAGAGAGACAGTGAGAGAGTGAGAGAGACAGTGAGAGGGACAGTGAGAGAGAGAGAAACAATAAGAGAGAGAGAGACAGTGAGAGTCAGAGAGAGTGAGAGAGACAGTGAGACAGTGAGAGGGACAGTGAGAGAGAGAGTGAGAGAGAGTGAGTGAGAGTGTGAGAAAGTGTGAGTGAGTGAGAGACAGTGAGAGAGAGAGTGAGAGAGAGTCAGAGTGTGTGAGGGAGAGAGAGATAGATGGAGAGGGAGAGTGAGAGAGACAGTGAGAGAGAGAGTCTGTGAGAGAGACAGTGAGAGGAGGGTGAGAGAAAGAGATAGTGTGAGAGAGAGTGAGAGTGAGAGAGCGTGAGAGAGACAGTGAGAGGGACAGTGAGAGAGAGAGAAACAATAAGAGAGAGAGAGACAGTGAGAGAGAGAGACTGTGAGAGAGAGTGAGTGAGAGAGAGAGTGAGAGAGAGTTAGAGTGTGTGAGGGAGAGAAAGATAGATGGAGAGGGAGAGAGAGTGAGAGAGAATGAGTGAGAGGGAGAGAGATTGAGAAAGTGAGAGAGAATGAGAGTGAGAGTGGGAGAGTGAGTGAAACAGAATGAGGGAGAGGGAGAGAAAGAGAGAGAGTGAGTGAGAGTGAGTGAGTGAGAGAGAGAGAGAGAGGAGAGACAGAGTGGGGTCTTTTTCAGGATGGTAGCCGGTGACTAGTGGTGTGCCTCAGGGGTCTGTGCTGGGACCACAACTTTTCACAATATACATTAATGATCTGGAAGAAGGAACTGAAGGCACTGTCGCTGAGTTTGCAGATGATCTGTAGCGGGACAGGTAGTATTGAGGAAGCAGGCGGGCTGCAGAAGGACTTGGACAGGCTAGGAGAGTGGGCGATGAAGTGGCAGATGGAATACAAAGTGGAAAAGTGCGAGGTTATGCACTTTGGAAGGAGGAATGGAGGCATAGACTATTTTCCAAATGGGGAAATGCTGAGGAAATCAGAAGCACAAAGGGACTTGGGAGTCCTTGTTCACGATTCTCTTCAGGTTAACGTGCAGGTTCAGTCGGCAGTGAGCAAGGCAAATGCAATGTTAGCATTCATGTCCAGAGGGCTGGAATACAAGACCAGGGATGTACTTCTGAGGCTGTATAAGGCTCTGGTCAGACCCCCATTTGGAGTACTGTGAGCGGTTTTGGGGCCCGTATCTAAGGAAGGATGTGCTGGGGCCTTGGAAAGGGTCCAGAGGAGGTTCACAAGAATGATCCCTGGAATGAAGAGCTTGTCGTATGAGGAACGGTTGAGGACTCTGGGTCTGTACTCGTTGGAGTTTAGAAGGATGAGGGGGGGATCTTATTGAAACTTACAGGATACTGCGAGGCCTGGATAGAGTGGACGTGTAGAGGATGTTTCCACTTGTAGGAAAATCTAGAACCAGAGGACACAGCCTCAGACTGAAGGGACGATCCTTTAAAACAGAGATGAGGAGGAATTTCTTCAGCCAGAGGGTGGTGAATCTGTGGAACTCTTTGCCGCAGAAGGCTGTGGAGGCCAAATCACTGAGTGTCTTTAAGACAGAGATAGATAGGTTCCTGATTAATGAGGGAATCAGGGGTTATGGGGAGAAGGCAGGAGAATGGGGGTGAGAAAATATCAGCCATGATCGAATTGCGAAGCAGACTCGATGGGCCGAGTGGCCTAATTCTGCTCATGTGTCCGATGGTCTTATGAGAGTGAGAGAGAACGAGAGAGTGCGTGAGAGGGAGAGAGTGCGTGAGAGCGGGAGAGAGAGAGTGTGTGAGAGAGAGAGAGAGAGGGGGGGGGAGAGAGGGAGAGTGAGAGAGAGCAAGAGAGAGAGTGCGTGAGAGGGAGGGAGAGTGTGTGAGAGGGAGAGAGAGAGGCGGAGAGAGAGAGAAAAAGCAGGAAAGAGAGAGAGAGGGAGAGAGAGAGGGAGAGAGAGAGAGTGAGTGAGAGGGAGAGAGAGAGAGAGAGAGGGTGAGAGAGTAAGAGTGAGAGAGAGTGAGAGGATGAGAGAGAGAGAGAGGGGGGAGAGAGAGAGAAAAGCAGGAAAGAGAGGGAGAGAGAGAGAGAGTCGGAGAGAGAGAGAGTGAGAGGGAGAGAGAGAGAGAGGGTGAGAGAGTAAGAGTGAGAGAGAGAGAGAGGGCGAGAGAGATAGAGGGGGAGTGAGAGAAAGCAGGAAAGAGAGAGAGCAGGAGAGAGAGAGTGAGAGGGAGAGGGAGGGTGAGAGAGTAAGAGAGAGAGAGAGTGTGAGGGTGAGAGAGATAAAGGGGGAGTGAGAGAAAGCAGGAAAGAGAGAGAGAGCAGGAGAGAGAGAGCTGGAGAGGGAGGGTGAGCGAGGAATAGAGAGAGAGAGCGAGAGAGAGAGTGAGGGAGAGAGAAAGCTGGAGAGTGAGAGAGAGAGCGAGGAGGAGAGAGAGAGAGCAAGGAGGATCGCATTGTGCTGTTGCTGACTTGTAACAGGGCTGCGTTTTGCAATATTTACACTGTGTTCTGTATGCATGACTGCATATAAAGCCTTCAACAGAAGACATTGTAAACTCCATTATCTGATGGTTCGGAGACACATTGTCAGAACAGGAGAGTTCTTTGAGATAAAAAGGATGCATCAAGCCCGATCCTCTTTTGTGCAATAACTCTCCCGTCAAGGCATTCATCGGAATTCTGAAAAGCTTCAATATTTTCACCAGCCGAATGATTCCAAAGATTAATCATCGGGGAGAGATCACGCGTCTTTCCTCTGCCCCCATTCTCTCGACCAAGTTGGAAGCGATAATTTGCGTTTGCAGTGGCTATCTGCACAATACGTCTCGCTGGAATGAATGAGCCATGATTCCTCTACCCTTCCAGCTCCAACATTTACTGCGCCACAAATTGTCTGAGCCAGCGCAGGAGGGCATTTCGTGAAAGATTAGACGAACAACCCCCCCCCCTCTCTCTATCTCTCGCACACTCTCTCTTGCAGACTTTCTCTTGCACACACTCGCACTCTCACTCTATCTCTCTCACATTCTCCCTCTCTCGCACGCTCTCACACTCTGTCGCTCCCTCTCTCACACACTCTCGCTCTATCTCTCTCACATTCTCCCTCTCTCGCACACTCTCACACACTCTCACTCTATCTCTCTCACATGCACTCTCTCTCACAAGCTTTCTCTCTCTCGCATGCTCTCTCGCGTGCACTCTTTCTCTTGCACACTCTCTCACGCACACTTTCTCTCTCTCTTACATGCTGCCTCTTGCACACTCTCTCATTTTCTCTCTCACACACGCTTTCTCTCTCTTGCACTCTCTCGCGCGCTCTCTATTTTGCGCACTCTCTATTTTGCTTACTCTCTCTATTTTGCTTACTCTCTCTATTTTGCGCACTCTCTCTATTTTGCGCATTCTCTCTATTTTGCGCACTCTCTCTATTTTGCGCACTCTCTCTCACGCGCTCTCTATTTTGCGCACTCTCTCTATTTTGCGCACTCTCTCTATTTTGCGCACTCTCTCTATTTTGCGCACTCTCTCTATTTTGCGCACTCTCTCTATTTTGCGCACTCTCTCTATTTTGCGCACTCTCTCTATTTTGCGCACTCTCTCTATTTTGCGCACTCTCTCTATTTTGCGCACTCTCTCTATTTTGCGCACTCTCTCTATTTTGCGCACTCTCTCTATTTTGCGCACTCTCTCTATTTTGCGCACTCTCTCTATTTTGCGCACTCTCTCTATTTTGCGCACTCTCTATTTTGCGCACTCTCTATTTTGCGCACTCTCTATTTTGCGCACTCTCTCTATTTTGCGCACTCTCTCTATTTTGCGCACTCTCTCTATTTTGCGCACTCTCTCTATTTTGCGCACTCTCTCTATTTTGCGCACTCTCTCTATTTTGCGCACTCTCTCTATTTTGCGCACTCTCTCTATTTTGCGCACTCTCTCTATTTGGCGCACTCTCTCTATTTGGCGCACTCTCTCTATTTGGCGCACTCTCTCTATTTGGCGCACTCTCTCTATTTGGCGCACTCTCTCTATTTGGCGCACTCTCTCTATTTGGCGCACTCTCTCTATTTGGCGCACTCTCTCTATTTGGCGCACTCTCTCTATTTGGCGCACTCTCTCTATTTGGCGCACTCTCTCTATTTGGCGCACTCTCTCTATTTGGCGCACTCTCTCTATTTGGCGCACTCTCCCTATTTGGCGCACTCTCTCTATTTGGCGCACTCTCTCTATTTGGCGCACTCTCTCTATTTGGCGCACTCTCTCTATTTGGCGCACGCTCTATTTTGCGCACTCTCTCACATGCTTTCTCTCTCGCATGCCCTCTCCATTTCTCTCTCGTACGCTTTCACTCTCTTTCTTGCATGCTTTATCTTTCTCTCACATGCTCGGTCTCTCTCTTGCACGCTCTCTTGCACGCTCCCTAACTCTCTCTTGTATGTTTTATGTCTTGCGCACACTCTCTCGCTCTCTCACACAATTTTTCATATGTGGGCACTCATATTTCATATTTCAAAAGGGCAATTTATCACGGCCAATCCACCTAACCTGCACATCTTTGGACTGTGGGAGGAAACCGGAGCACCCGGAGGAAACCCACGCACACACGGGGAGAACGCGCAGACTCCGCACAGACAGTGACCCAAGCCGGAATCGAACCTTGGACCCCTGGAGCTGTGAAGCAATTGTGCTAACCACTGTGCTCCCGTGCCGCACAAGAGTTGGCGTCAGATTCCCACTCCAAGTCGAGTTTGGACGTGGAGCGATGGTTGAGGTCACAGGGTCCGGGATTTGCCCTCTGGGGGCGGCGGGGTCATGACCAAGGGCTCAGGGTCAGAATTCCGCCCCCCCCCTCGCCACCCTCCGACACGGCGGGCGAGGGCACATCGGGTGACGAGGCAGGCGGGAGGGTTGCGAGGCCTGAGGGCTCAGCGAGGCCCTGTCGCAGCTGGGATTACACAACAGAAAGAAAACATGGGGGTGAATCCCGCCCCCCGCCGGCCGCTGAATTCTCCGGCGCCGGGGTTTTGGCGCGGGATCGCGCCAGTCGGCGTCCCCTGGCAGCAGCACCCCCGGAAATTCTCCAGCCGGTGATGGGCCGAGTGGCTGCCGGTTTACGGCCGGCGTATGTTACGACAGGAACTTACCGGAGGGACCTGGCTCCGCGGGCAGCCTCCGGGTCCTCGGGGGGGGGGCGCGGGGGGATCTGGCCCTGGGAGGTGCCCGCACGGTGGCCTGGCCCGCGATCAGAGCCCACCGATCTGCCGGCGGGCCTGTGCCGTGGGGGCCCTCTATTCCTCCGCGCCGGCCGGTGTAACAGTCCCCCCCCCCCCCGCGCATGCGCTGGGATGATGCCAGCACTCGCGCTCCCCGCGCATACCCCAACTCGAGCCGGCTGGCAGAGGCCCTTCCCCCCCCCGGCCGGAGCAGCGCGAACCACTCCGGCGCCGGCCTAGACCCTGAAGGAGCGGAGGATTCCGCACCCTCCGGGCGGCCCCACGCTGGAGTGGTTCGCACCGCTCCGTCCCGCCGGGACCCCCCCACCCCGCCGATTCCCGCAGAATCCCCCCCCACACCCTCTGGCCCCTCAGAGCCCCCCCACACTCCCCCCCTCACACTCCCCCCTCACCCCCCACACTCCGCCCTCACCCCCCACACTCCGCCCTCACCCCCCACACTCCGCCCTCACCCCCACACTTCCCCTCACCCCCTCACACTCCCCCCTCACTCCCCCTCACCCCCTCACACTCCCCCCTCACCCCCCACACCCCCCACACACTCCGCCCTCACCCCTCACACTCCCCCTCACACTCCCCCCTCACACCCCACACTCACCCCACACACTCCCCCCTCACACTCCCCCCTCACCCCCCTCACACTCCCCCCTCACCCCCCACACTCCCCCCTCACCCCCCCACACTCCCCCCTCACCCCCCACACTTCCCCTCAACCCTCACACTTCCCCCTCACTCCCCCCTCACCCTCCCCCCCCACACACCCCCCTCACCCCCCACACTCCGCCCCCCCACCCCCACACTCCCCCCTCACCCCCCACACTCCCCCCTCATCCCTCACACTCCCCCCTCACTCCCCCACACTCCCCCTCACCCCCTCACACTCCCCCCTCAACCCCTCACACTCCCCCCTCACCCCCACACTCCCCCCCTCACCCCTCACACTCCCCCCTCACACTCCCCCCTCACCCACCACACTCCCCCCTCACCCCCTCACACTCCCCCTCACCCCCTCACACTCCGCCCTCACCCCTCACACTCCGCCCTCACCCCTCACACTCCCCCCCCACCCCCACACTCCCCCCTCACCCCCCACACTCCCCCCTCACCCCCTCACACTCCCCCCTCACCCCCCCACACTCCCCCTCACCCCCTCACACTCCCCCCCTCACACTCCCCCCCTCACCCCCACACTCCCCCCTCACCCCTCACACTCCACCCTCACACCCCCCACACTCCCCCTCACCCCCTCACACTCCCCCTCACCCCCTCACACTCCGCCCTCACCCCTCACACTCCCCCCCCACCCCCACACTCCCCCCTCACACTCCCCCCTCACCCACCACACTCCCCCCTCACCCCCCCACACTCCCCCCTCACCCCTCACACTCCCCCCCCACCCCCCACACTCCCCCCTCACACTCCCCCCTCACCCACCACACTCCCCCCTCACCCCCCTCACACTCCCCCCTCACCTCCACACTCCCCCTTCACCCCCCCACACTCCCCCCTCACCCCCCACACTCCCCCCTCACCGCCTCACACTCCCCCCCTCCCCCCCCCCACTCCCCCCCTCACCCCACACACTCCCCCCTCACACTCCCCCCTCACCCCCCACACTCCCCCCTCACCCCTCCACACTCCCCCCCACACTTCCCCTCACACTCCCCCCTCACCCCCACACTCCACCCTCACCCCCCCCAACACTCCGCCCTCACCCCCCACACTCCCCCCTCACCCCCCCACACTCCCCCCTCACCCCCCCCTCATACTCCCCCCCTCACCCACACACTCCCCCCTCGCTTCCCCCCAACACTCCGACCTCACCCCCCACACTCCCCCCCTCACCCCCCCACACTCCCCCCTCACCCCCTCACACTCCCCCCCTCACCCCCTCACACTCCCCTCACCCCCTCACACTCCCGCTTCACCCCCACACTCCCCCCTCACGCCCTCACACTCCCCCCTCACCCACTCACACTCCCCTCACCCCCTCACACTCCCGCTTCACCCCCACACTCCCCCCTCACCCCCCACACTCCCCCTCACCCCCCCACACTCCCCGCTCACCCCCCCACACTCCCCCCTCAACCACCCACACTCCCCCCTCACCCACCCCCTCACACACCCCGCTCACCCCCTTACACTCCTGCCTCACCCCCTCACACTCCCCCCTCACCCCCCCCCACACTCCCCCCTCACCCCCCACACTCCCCCTCACACTCCCCCCTCAACCACCTCACACTCCCCCCTCACCCCCACACTCCCCCCCTCACCCCCTCACACTCCCCCCTCACCCCCCCACACTCCCCCCTCACCCCGCCACACTCACCCCCACACTCCCCCCTCACCCCCCGCACTCCCCCTAACCCCCCCACACTCCCCCCTCACCCCCTCACACACCCCCTCACACCCTCACACTCCCCCCCTCACACCCCCCACACTATCCCCTCACCCCTCACTCTCCCCCCCTCACCCCCCCACACTCCTCCCTCACCCCCTCACACTCCCCCCTCACCCCCCCCACACCCCCTTCACCTCCCCACACTCCCCCCTCACCCCCTCACCCTCCCCCCTCACCCCCTCACACTCCCAACTCACCCCCTCACACTCCCAACTCACCCCCTCACACTCCCAACTCACCCCCTCACACTCCCAACTCACCCCCTCACACTCCCAACTCACCCCCTCACACTCCCAACTCACACCCCCACACTCCCACCTCACCACCCCACACTCCCCCCCTCACCCCCTCACACTCCCAACTCACACTCCCCCCTCACCCCCCACACTCCCCCCTCACCCTCCCAACTCACGCCTCACACTCCTCCCTCACCCCCTCACACTCCCAACTCACCCCCCCACATTCCCCCCTCACCCCTCACACTCCCCTTTCACCCCCTCACACTCCCCCCTCACCCCCCTCACACTCCCCCTCACAAACCTCACACACCCCCCTCACCCCCTCACACTCCCCACTCACCCCCCTCACACTCCCCCCTCACACCCACACTCCCCCCTCACCCCCCTCACACACACCCTCACCCCCTCACACCCGCCCCTCACCCCCCTCACACTCCCCCCTCACCCCCTCACACTCCCGCCTCACCCCCACACTCACCCCTCACCCCCTCACACTCCCCCCCTCACCCCCTCACACTCCCCCCTCACCTCCTCACACTCCCCCTCACCCCCTCACACTCCCCCTCACCCCCCTCACACTCCCCCCCTCACCCCCACACTCCCCCCTCACACCCAACACTCCCCCCTCACACCCCACGCTCCCCCTCACCCCCACACTACCCCCTCACCCCCCCACACTCCACCCTCACCCCCTCTCACACTCCCCCCCTCACCCCCTCACACTCCCCCCTCACCCCCCACACCACCTCACACTCCCCCCTCACCCCCCCACACTCCCCCCTCACCCCCCTCACACTCCCCCCTCACCCCCTCACACTCCCAACTCAGCCCCTCACACTCCCAACTCACCCCCTCACACTCCCCCCTCACCCCCCCCACACTCCCCCCCTCACCCCCTCACACTCCCCCCTCACCTCCTCACACTCCCCCCTCACCCCCCCCACACTCACCCCTCACACTCCCCCCTCACCCCCTCACACTCCCCCCTCACCCCCTCACACTCCCCCCTCACCCCCCTCACACTCCCCCCTCACCCCCTCACACTCCCCCCTCAGCCCTCACACTCCCCCCTCACCCCCTCACACTCCCCCCTCACCCCCCCACACTCCCCCCTCACCCCCTCACACTCCCCCCTCACCCCCTCACCCTCACACTCCCAACTCACACTCCCCCCTCACCCCCCCCACACTCCCCCCTCACCCCCTCACACTCCCAACTCACACTCCCCCCTCACCCCCCCCACACTCCCCCCTCACCCCCTCACACTCCCAACTCACCCCATCACACTCCCAACCCACCCCCTCACACTCCCCCTCATCCTCCCTCACCCCCCCACACCTCCCCCCTCACCCCCCCACACTCCCCCTCACACTCCCCCCCCTCACCTCCTCACACTCCCCCCTCACACTCCCCCTCACCCCCCCCACACCCCCCCTCACCCCCCTCACCCCCTCACACTCCCGCCTCACCCCCCAACACTACCCCCTCACACTCCCCCCTCACCTCCTCACACTCCCCCCTCACACTCCCCCTCACCCCCCCACACTCCCCCCTCACCCCCCCACACTCCCCCCCTCACACTCCCCCTCACCCCACACACTCCCCCCTCACACTCCCCCCTCACCCCCCACAGTCCCCCCTCAACCCCACACTCCCCCCTCACCCCCCCACACTCCCCCCTCACCCCCCACACTTCCCCTCACCCCCCTCACACTCCCCCCCTCACTTCCCCTCACCCCCCCACACTCGGCCCTCACCCCCCCACACTCCCGCCCTCACCCCTCACACTCCCCCCTCACACTCCCCCCTCATACCCCACACTCCCCCCTCACCCCACACACTCCCCCCTCACACTCACCCCTCAGCCCCCCCCACTCCCCCCTCACCCCCCCACACTCCCCCCTCACCCCCCACACTTCCCCTCAACCCTCACACTCCCCCCTCACTCCCCCCTCACCCTCCCCCCTCACCCCCCAAACTCCGCCCCCCCACCCCCACACTCCGCCCTCACCCCCACACTTCCCCTCACCCCCTCACACTCCCCCCCTCACTCCCCCTCACCCCCTCTCACTCCCCCCTCACCCCCCACACCCCCCACCCACTCCGCCCTCACCCCTCACACTCCCCCCTCACACTCCCCCCTCACACCCCACACTCACCCCACACACTCCCCCCTCACACTCCCCCCCTCACCCCCCTCACACTCCCCCCTCACCCACCTCACTCCCCCCTCACCCCCTCACACTCCCCCTCACCCCCACACTTCCCCTCAACCCTCACACTTCCCCCTCACTCCCCCCTCACCCTCCCCCCCCACACACCCCCCCTCACCCCCCACACTCCGCCCCCCCCACCCCCACACTCCCCCTCACCCCCCACACTCCCCCCTCATCCCCTCACACTCCCCCCTCACCCCCCCACACTCCCCCTCACCCCCTCACACTCCCCCCTCAACCCCTCACACTCCCCCCTCACCCCCCACACTCCCCCCTCACCCCTCACACTCCCCCCTCACACTCCCCCCTCACCCACCACACTCCCCCCTCACCCCCCTCACACTCCCCCTCACCCCCCTCACACTCCGCCCTCACCCCTCACACTCCGCCCTCACCCCTCACACTCCCCCCCACCCCCACACTCCCCCCTCACCCCTCACACTCCCCACTCACCCCCCCCAACACTCCGCCCTCACCCCCCACACTCCCCCCTCACCCCCACACTCCCCCCTCACCCCCACACTCCCCCCTCACCCCCCACACTCCCCCCTTACCCCCCACACCCCCCTCACACTCCCCCCTCACCCCCCCCCAACACTCCGCCGTCACCCCCCACACTCCCACCTCACCCCCACACTCCCCCCTCAGCCCCCCACACCCCCTCACACTCCCCCCTCACCCCCACACTCACCCCCTCACACTCCTACCTCACCCCCACACTCCCCCCTCACCCCCCCACACTCCCCCCACACCCCCTCACACTCCCCCCTCACCCCCCCACACTCCCCCTCACACTCCCCCTTCACCCCACACTCCCCCCTCACGCCCCCACACTCCCCCCACACTCCCCCTCACCCCCCACACTCCCCCCTCACCCCCCACACTCCCCCCTCACCCCTCACACTCACCCCACACCCCCCCCACACTCCCCCCTCACCCCCCGACACTCCCCCCACACTCCCCCCTCACCCCCCACACTGCCCCCTCACCCCACACACTGCCCCCTCACCCCACATACTCCCCACACTCCCCCCTCACCCCTCACACTTCCCCCTCACACCCCCACACTCCCCCCCTCGCCCCCACACACGCCCCCCTCACCCCCCCCACACTCCCCCTCACCCCCACACTCCCACTTCAGCCCCTCACCCTCCCCCCTCACCCCCTCACACTCCCAACTCACCCCCTCACACTCCCAACTCACCCCCTCACACTCCCAACTCACCCCCCTCACACTCCCAACTCACACCCCCCACACTCCCACCTCACCACCCCACACTCCCCCCTCACCCCCCTCACACTCCCAACTCACACTCCCCCCTCACCCCCCACACTCCCCCCTCACCCTCCCAACTCACGCCTCACACTCCCCCCTCACCCCCTCACACTCCCAACTCACCCCCCCACATTCCCCCTCACCCCTCACACTCCCCTTTCCACCCCCTCACACTCCCCCCTCACCCCCTCACACTCCCCCTCACAACCTCACACACCCCCCTCACCCCCTCACACTCCCCACTCACCCCCTCACACTCCCCCCTCACACCCACACTCCCCCCCTCACCCCCTCACACACACCCTCACCCCCTCACACCCGCCCCTCACCCCCTCACACTCCCCCCTCACCCCTCACACTCCCCCCTCACCCCCACACTCACCCCTCACCCCCTCACACTCCCCCCTCACCCCCTCACACTCCCCCCTCACCCCCTCACACTCCCCCTCACCCCCTCACACTCCCCCTCACCCCCTCACACTCCCCCCTCACCCCCACACTCCCCCCCTCACACCCAACACTCCCCCCTCACACCCCACGCTCCCCCTCACCCCCACACTACCCCCTCACCCCCCCACACTCCACCCTCACCCCCTCACACTCCCCCCTCACCCCCTCACACTCCCCCCTCACCCCCACACCACCTCACACTCCCCCCCACACCCCCCCACACTCCCCCCTCACCCCCCTCACACTCCCCCCTCACCCCCTCACACTCCCAACTCAGCCCCTCACACTCCCAACTCACCCCCCTCACACTCCCCCCTCACCCCCCCACACTCCCCCCTCACCCCCTCACACTCCCCCCTCACCTCCTCACACTCCCCCCTCACCCCCCCCCACACTCACCCCTCACACTCCCCCCTCACCCCCTCACACTCCCCCCCTCACCCCCCCCACACTCCCCCCTCACCCCCTCACACTCCCCCCTCACCCCCTCACACTCCCCCCTCACCCCCCCCACACTCCCCCCTCACCCCCCTCACACTCCCCCCTCACCCCCCCACACTCCCCCCTCACCCCCTCACACTCCCAACTCACACTCCCCCCTCACCCCCCACACTCCCCCCTCACCCTCCCAACTCACGCCTCACACTCCCCCCTCACCCCCTCACACTCCCAACTCACCCCCCCACATTCCCCCTCACCCCTCACACTCCCCTTTCACCCCCTCACACTCCCCCCTCACCCCCTCACACTCCCCCTCACAACCTCACACACCCCCCTCACCCCCTCACACTCCCCACTCACCCCCTCACACTCCCCCCTCACACCCACACTCCCCCCTCACCCCCTCACACACACCCTCACCCCCTCACACCCGCCCCTCACCCCCTCACACTCCCCCCTCACCCCTCACACTCCCCCCTCACCCCCACACTCACCCCTCACCCCCCCCTCACACTCCCCCCTCACCCCCTCACACTCCCCCCCTCACCCCCTCACACTCCCCCTCACCCCCTCACACTCCCCCTCACCCCCTCACACTCCCCCCTCACCCCCACACTCCCCCCTCACACCCAACACTCCCCCCTCACACCCCACGCTCCCCCTCACCCCCACACTACCCCCCTCACCCCCCCACACTCCACCCTCACCCCCTCACACTCCCCCCTCACCCCCTCACACTCCCCCCTCACCCCCACACCACCTCACACTCCCCCCACACCCCCCCACACTCCCCCCTCACCCCCTCACACTCCCCCCTCACCCCCTCACACTCCCAACTCAGCCCCTCACACTCCCAACTCACCCCCTCACACTCCCCCCTCACCCCCCCACACTCCCCCCTCACCCCCTCACACTCCCCCCTCACCTCCTCACACTCCCCCCCTCACCCCCCCCCCACACTCACCCCTCACACTCCCCCCTCACCCCCTCACACTCCCCCCTCACCCCCCCACACTCCCCCCTCACCCCCTCACACTCCCCCCTCACCCCCTCACACTCCCCCCTCACCCCCCCCCACACTCCCCCCTCACCCCCTCACACTCCCCCCTCACCCCCCCACACTCCCCCCTCACCCCCTCACACTCCCCCCTCACCCCCCTCACCCTCACACTCCCAACTCACACTCCCCCCTCACCCCCCCCACACTCCCCCCTCACCCCCCTCACACTCCCAACTCACACTCCCCCCTCACCCCCCCACACTCCCCCCTCACCCCCTCACACTCCCCAACTCACCCCATCACACTCCCAACCCACCCCCTCACACTCCCCCCTCATCCTCCCTCACCCCCCCACACTCCCCCCTCACCCCCCCACACTCCCCCCTCACACTCCCCCCTCACCTCCTCACACTCCCCCCTCACACTCCCCCTCACCCCCCCACACCCCCCCCTCACCCCCCTCACACTCCCCCCCTCACCCCCCCACACTACCCCCTCACACTCCCCCCTCACCTCCTCCACACTCCCCCCTCACACTCCCCCTCACCCCCCCACACTCCCCCCTCACCCCCCCCACAACTCCCCCCTCACACTCCCCCTCACCCCCCACACTCCCCCCTCACACTCCCCCCTCACACTCCCCCCCTCACCCCCCACAGTCCCCCCTCAACCCCCACACTCCCCCCCTCACCCCCCCACACTCCCCCCTCACCCCCCACACTTCCCCCTCACCCCCTCACACTCCCCCCTCACTTCCCCTCACCCCCCCACACTCGGCCCTCACCCCCCCACACTCCGCCCTCACCCCTCACACTCCCCCCTCACACTCCCCCCCTCATACCCCACACTCCCCCCTCACCCCACACACTCCCCCCTCACACTCACCCCTCAGCCCCCCCACTCCCCCCTCACCCCCCCACACTCCCCCCTCACCCCCCCACACTTCCCTCAACCCTCACACTCCCCCCTCACTCCCCCCTCACCCTCCCCCCTCACCCCCCACACTCCCCCCTCACCCCCCACACTCCGCCCCCCCACCCCCACACTCCGCCCTCACCCCACACTTCCCCTCACCCCCTCACACTCCCCCCCTCACTCCCCCTCACCCCCTCACACTCCCCCCCTCACCCCCCCACACCCCCCACACACTCCGCCCTCACCCCTCACACTCCCCCTCACACCCCACACTCACCCCACACACTCCCCCCTCACACTCCCCCCTCACCCCCCTCACACTCCCCCCTCACCCACCTCACTCCCCCCCTCACCCCCTCACACTCCCCCTCACCCCCCACACTTCCCCTCAACCCTCACACTTCCCCCTCAACCCTCACACTTCCCCCTCACTCCCCCCTCAACCCTCCCCCCCCCACACACCCCCCCTCACCCCCCACACTCCGCCCCCCCACCCCCCACACTCCCCCCTCACCCCCCCACACTTCCCCTCAACCCTCACACTCCCCCCTCACTCCCCCCTCACCCTCCCCCCTCACCCCCCACACTCCCCCCTCACCCCCCACACTCCGCCCCCCCACCCCCACACTCCGCCCCTCACCCCCACACTTCCCCTCACCCCCTCACACTCCCCCCTCACTCCCCCTCACCCCCCTCACACTCCCCCCTCACCCCCCACACCCCCCCACACACTCCGCCCTCACCCCTCACACTCCCCCTCACACCCCACACTCACCCCACACACTCCCCCCTCACACTCCCCCCTCACCCCCCTCACACTCCCCCCTCACCCACCTCACTCCCCCCTCACCCCCTCACACTCCCCCTCACCCCCCACACTTCCCCTCAACCCTCACACTTCCCCCTCACTCCCCCCTCACCCTCCCCCCCCACACACCCCCCCTCACCCCCCACACTCCGCCCCCCCACCCCCACACTCCCCCCTCACCCCCCACACTCCCCCCTCATCCCCTCACACTCCCCCCTCACCCCCCCACACTCCCCCTCACCCCCTCACACTCCTCCCTCAACCCCTCACACTCCCCCCTCACCCCCACACTCCCCCCTCACCCCTCACACTCCCCCCTCACACTCCCCCCCTCACCCACCACACTCCCCCCTCACCCCCCTCACACTCCCCCTCACCCCCCTCACACTCCGCCCTCACCCCTCACACTCCGCCCTCACCCCTCACACTCCCCCCCCACCCCCACACTCCCCCCCTCACCACCCTCACACTCCCCACTCACCCCCCCCCAACACTCCGCCTCACCCCCCACACTCCCCCCTCACCCCCACACTCCCCCCTCACCCCCACACTCCCCCCCTCACCCCCACACTCCCCCCTTACCCCCCCACACCCCCTCACACTCCCCCCTCACCCCCCCCCAACACTCCGCCGTCACCCCCCACACTCCCACCTCACCCCCACACTCCCCCCTCAGCCCCCACACCCCCTCACACTCCCCCCTCACCCCCACACTCCCCCTCACCCCCTCACACTCCTACCTCACCCCCACACTCCCCCCTCACCCCCCCACACTCCCCCCACACCCCCTCACACTCCCCCCTCACCCCCCACACTCCCCCTCACACTCCCCCTTCACCCCCCACACTCCCCCCTCACGCCCCCACACTCCCCCCACACTCCCCCTCACCCCCACACTCCCCCCTCACCCCCCACACTCCCCCCTCACCCCCTCACACTCACCCCACACCCCCCCACACTCCCCCCTCACCCCCCCGACACTCCCCCCACACTCCCCCCTCACCCCCCACACTGCCCCCTCACCCCACACACTGCCCCCTCACCCCACACACTCCCCACACTCCCCCCTCACCCCTCACACTTCCCCCTCACACCCCCACACTCCCCCTCGCCCCCACACACGCCCCCCTCACCCCCCCCACACTCCCCCCTCACCCCCACACTCCCCCCTCAGCCCCACAACACTCCACCCTCACCCCCTCACACTCCCCCCTCACCCCCCCACACACCCCCTCACCCCCTCACACACCCCCCTCACCCGTCACACTCCCTTCACCCCCACGCTCCCCCCTCACCCCCACACTCCCCCCTCACCCGCCCAACACTCCACCCTCACCCCCTCACACTCCCCCTCACCACCCCACACTCCCCCCTCACCCCCTCACACTCCCCTCACCCCCTCACACTCCCGCTTCACCCCCACACTCCCCCCTCACCCCCTCACACTCCACCCTCAACCCCTCACACTCCCCCCTCACCCCCCACACTCCCCCTCACCCACCCACACTCCCCGCTCACCCCCCCCACACTCCCCCCTCAACCACCCACACTCCCCCCTCACCCACCCCCTCACACACCCCGCTCACCCCCTTACACTCCTGCCTCACCCCCTCACACTCCCCCCTCACCCCCCCCACACTCCCCCCTCACCCCCACACTGCCCCCTCACCCCCTCACACTCCCCCCTCACCCCCCCCACACTCCCCCCTCACCCCGCCACACTCCCCCCTCACCCCCGCACTCCCCCTAACCCCCCACACTCCCCCTCACCCCCTCACACTCCCCCCTCACCCCCTCACACTCCCCCCTCACCCCCTCACACTCCCCCCTCACACCCCCACACTACCCCCTCACCCCTCACTCTCCCCCCTCACCCCCCCCAACTCCTCCCTCACCCCCTCACACTCCCCCCTCACCCCCCCACACCCCCTTCACCTCCCCACACTCCCCCCTCACCCCCTCACACTCCCCCCTCACCCCCTCACCCCCTCACCCTCCCCCTCACCCCCTCACACTCCCAACTCACCCCCTCACACTCCCAACTCACCCCCTCACACTCCCAACTCACCCCCCTCACACTCCCAACTCACCCCCTCACACTCCCAACTCACCCCCTCACACTCCCCCCTCATCACCCCCACACTCACCCCTCACACCCCCACACTCCCACCTCACCACCCCACACTCCCCCCTCACCCCCTCACACTCCCAACTCACACTCCCCCCTCACCCTCCACACTCCCCCCTCACCCTCCCAACTCACTCCCCCACATTCCCCCTCACACTCCCCTTTCACCCCCTCACACTCCCCCCTCACCCCCTCACACTCCCCCCTCACAACCTCACACCCCCCCTCACCCCCTCACACTCCCCACTCACCCCCTCACATTCCCCCCTCACACCCACACTCCCCCCTCACCCCCCTCACACACCCCCTCACCCCCTCACACTCCCCCCTCACCCCCTCACACTCCCCCCTCACCCCTCACACTCCCCCCTCACCCCCACACTCACCCCTCACACCCTCACACTCCCCCCTCACCCCTCACACTCCCCCCCTCACCCCCTCACACTCCCCCCCCACCCCCTCACACTCCCCCCTCACACCCCACGCTCCCCCTCACCCCCACACTACCCCCCTCACCCCCCCACACTCCCCCCTCACCCCCTCACACTCCCCCCTCACCCCCACACCACCTCACACTCCCAACTCACACTCCCCCCCTCACCCCCCCACACTCCCCCCTCACCCCTCACACTCCCCCCTCACCCCCTCACACTCCCAACTCAGCCCCTCACACTCCCAACTCACCCCCTCACACTCCCCCCTCACCCCCCCACACTCCCCCCCCCTCACCCCCTCACACTCCCCCCTCACCCCCTCACACTCCCCCTCACCCCTCACACTCCCCCCTCACCCCCTCACACTCCCCCCTCACCCCCCCACACTCCCCCCTCACCCCCTCACACTCCCCCCTCACCCCCTCACACTCCCAACTCACACTCCCCCCCCTCACCCCCCCCCACACTCCCCCCTCACCCCCTCACACTCCCAACTCACACTCCCCCCTCACCCCCCCACACTCCCCCCTCACCCCCTCACACTCCCAACTCACCCCCTCACACTCCCAACTCACCCCCTCACACTCCACCCTCATCCTCCCTCACCCCCCCCCACACTCCCACCTCACCACCCCACACTCCCCCCTCACCCCCTCACACTCCCAACTCACACTCCCCCCTCACCCCCCACACTCCCCCCTCACCCCCTCACACTCCCAACTCACCCCCTCACACTCCCAACTCACCCCCCTCACATTCCCCCTCACTCTCCCAACTCACACCCTCACATTCCCCCTCACCCCTCACACTCCCCTTTCACCCCCTCACACTCCCCCTCACCCCCTCACACTCCCCCCTCACACTCCCCCCCTCACCCCCTCACACTCCCCCTCACACCCTCACACACCCCCCTCACCCCCTTCACACTCCCCACTCACCCCCTTCACACTCCCCCTCACCCCCACACTCCCCCCTCACCCCCACACTCCCCCCTCACCCCCTCACACCCCCCCTCACCCCCACACACTCCCCCCTCACCCTCCCCCCCCACCCCTCACACTCCCCCCTCACCCCCACACTCCCCCCTCACACTCCCCACTCACCCCCTCACACTCCCCCCTCACCCCCACACCCCCCCTCACACCCCACACTCCCCCCTCACCCCCCACACTCCCCCCTCACCCCCACACTACCCCCTCACCCCACCACACTCCCCCCCTCACCACCCACACACCCGCTCACACTCCCAACTCACACTCCCCCCTCACCCCCCCACACTCCCCCCTCACCCCCTCACACTCCCCCCTCACACTCCCCCCCACACTCCCCCTCACCCCCCACACTCAGCCCCCAACTCTCCCCCCTCACACCACACTCCCCCCTCACCCCCTCACAGTCCCCCCTCACCCCCTCACACTCCCAACTCACCCCCTCACACTCCCCCCTCATCCCCCCACACTCCCCTCTCACCCCCCCCACACTCCCCCCTCACTACCCCGCACTCCCCCCCTCACCCCCTCACACTCCCAACTCACATTCCCCCCTCACCCCCCCACACTCCCCCTCACACGCCCAACTCACCCCCTCACATTCCCCCTCACCCCCCCACACTCCCCCCTCACCCCCCCACACTCCCCCCCTCACCCCCCCCCACACTCCCTCCTCACCCCCTCAGTCCCCCCTCACCCCCTCACACTCCCAACCTCACCCCTCACACTCCCAACTCACCCCCTCACACTCCCCCCTCATCCCCCCACACCCCCCACACTCCCCCCTCACCACCCACAACCGCTCACACTCCCAACTCACACTCCCCCCTCACCCCCCCACACTCCCCCCTCACCCCCTCACACTCCCTCCCCACACTCCCCCCCTCACCCCCCACTCACCCCCTCACACTCAGCCCCCAACACTCCCCCCTCACTCCACACTCCCCACTCACCCCTCACACTCCCCCCTCACCCCCCACACTCCCCTCTCACCCCCCACACTCTACCCTCACCCCCCCACACTCCCCCCTCACCCCCCCACACTTCCCCCCTCACCCCCTCACAGTCCCCCCCCTCACCCCCCTCACACTCCCAACTCACCCCCTCACACGCCCCCCTCATCCCCCCACACTCCCCCGTCACCCCCCCTCCCACACTCCCTCCTCACCTTCTCACACTCCCCCCTCATCCCCTCACACACCCGCCCTCACCCCCCACACTCCCCCCTCACCCCCCACACTCCCCCCTCACCCCCCACACTCCCCCCTCAGCCACTCACACTCCCAACTCACCCCCTCACACTCCCAACTCACCCCCTCACACTCCCCCCCTCACACTCCCAACTCACCCCCTTACATTCCCCCTCACCACCCCACACTCCCCCCTCACCCCCCCCCCACACTCCCCCCTCAACCCCACACACTCCTCCCTCACCCCGTCACACACCCAACTCACCCCCTCACACTCCCAACTCACCCGCACACACTCCCCCCTCACCGCCTCACACTCCCCCCACACTCCCCCCTCAACCCCACACACCCCCCCCTCACCACCACACACTCCCCACTCACCTCCTCACACTCCCCACTCACCGCCTCACACAGACCCCCTCACACTCACCCCCTCACACTTCCCACTCACCCCCTCACAATCCCCACTCACCTCCTCACACTGACCCCCTCACACTCACCTCCTCACACTCATCCCCTCCAACTCACCCCCCTCACACTTCCCACTCACCCCCTCACAATCCCCACTCAACTCCTCACACTGACCCCCTCACACAGACCCCCTCACACTCACCCCCTCACACTTCCCACTCACCCACTCACAATCCCCACTCACCTCCTCACACAGACCCCCTCACACTCACCCCCTCACACTTCCCACTCACCCCCTCACAATCCCCACTCACCCCCTCACACTCACCCCCTCTCCCCCTCACACTCCACCCTCACACTCTCCCCTCACACTCTCCCCTCACACTCCCCCCTCACACTCCCCCCTCACACTCCCCCCTCACACTCCCCCCTCACACTCCCCCCTCACACTCCCGGTTCACACTCTCCCCTCACCCTCCCCCCTCACTCTCCCCCCCCTCACTCCCCCCCTCACCCCCACACGCTCACCCCTCACACTCACCCCCTCACACTCCACCCCCTCACACGCCCCCCTCACCCCCCACACTCCCCCCTCACCCCCCACACTCCCCCCTCACCCCCACACTCCCCCCCTCACCCCCCACACTCCCCCCTCACCCCCCACACTCCCCCCTCACACTCCCAACTCACCCCCTCACACTCCCCCCTCATCCCCCCATACTCCCCCCTCACCCCCACACTCCCCCCTCAACCCCCCCACACTCCCCCCTCACACTCCCAACTCACACTCCCCCCTCACCCCCCCACACTCCCCCCTCACCCCCTCACACTCCCAACTCACCCCCTCACACCCCACCACTCCCCCCTCACCCCCTCACACTCCCCCCTCACCCCCCTCACACTCCCAACTCACCCCTCACACTCCCCCCTCGCCCCCCACACTCCCCCCTCACCCCCCTCACACTCCGAACTCACCCCTCACCCCCCACACTCCCCCCTCACCCCCTCACACTCCCCCCTCACCCCCTCACACTCCCCCCTCAGCCCCCACACTCCCCCCTCACCCCCTCACACTCCCCCCCTCACACTCCCAACTCACCCCTCACACTCCCCCCTTGCCCCCCACACTCCCCCCTCACCTCCTCACACTCCCAACTCACCCCCCACCCTCCCCCTCACCCCCTCACACTCCCAACTCACCCTCTCACACTCCCAACTCACCCCCTCATACTCCCCCCTCACGCCCCCACAATCCCCCTCACCCCCCCACACTCCCCCCTCATCCCCCCACACTCCCCCTCATCCCCCCACACTCCCCCCTCATCCCCCCACACTCCCCCCTCACCCCCGCACCACTCCCCCCTCACACCTCACCCCCTCACACTCCCCACTCACCCCCTCACACTCCCCACTCACCCCCCTCACAATCCCCACTCACCACCTCACACTCACCCCCTCACACTCCCCACCTCACACTCCCCACCTCACACTCTCCCCTCACACATTACCCCCTCACACTCCCCCCTCACACTCCCCCCTCACACTCCCCCCTCACACTCCCCGCCTCACACATTCCCCCATCACACTCTCCCCTCACACTCTCCCTCACACTCTCCCCTCACACTCTCCCTCACACTCTCCCTCACACGTTCCCCCCTCGCACTCCCCCCTCATCCCCACACACTCCCCCCTCACCCCCCCCCCCCACACTCCCCCCTCACACTCACGCCCTCACACTCCCCACTCACCCCCTAACACTCCCCACTCACCCCCTCACAATTCCCACTCACCACCTCACACTCACCCCCTCACACTTCCCCCCCCTCACACTCCCCCTCACACTCCCCCCTCACACTCCCCCCTCACACTCCCCGTTCACACTCCCCGTTCACACTCTCCCCTCACCCTCCCCCCTCACTCTCCCCCCCCTCACTCCCCCCCTCACCCCCCACACGCTCACCCCCTCACACTCACCCCCTCACACTCCACCCCCTCACACTCCCCCCTCACACTCCCCCCTCACCACCCCACACTCCCCCCTCACCCCTCACACTCCCCCCTCACACTCCCCCCTCACACTCCCCCCTCACCACCCCACACTCCCCCCTCACCCCCCTCACACTCCCCCCTCACCCCCTCACACGCCCCCCCTCACACACCCCTTTCACCCCCCCATACTCCCCCCTCACCCCCTCACCCTCTCCCCTCACCCCCCCACACTCCCCCCTCACCCCCCACACTCCCCCCTCACCCCCCACACTCCCCCCTCACCCCCCACACTCCCCCCTCACCCCCGTCACACTCCCCCCTCACACCCTCACACTCACCCCTGACTCCCACACTCCCCCCTCACTCCCTCACACTCACCCCCCCCACACTCCCTCCTCACCCCCTCACACTCCCCCCTCACCCCCTCACACTCCCCCCTCACCCCCCCCACATCCCCCCTCACCCCCCACACTCCCGCCTCACCCCCTCACACTTCCCCCTCACCCCCTGACACTCCCAACTCACCCCCCCACACTCCCCCCTCACCCCCCCACAATCCCCCCTCACCCCCCCACACCCCCTCACACTCCCCCCTCACCTCCTCACACTCCCCCCTCACCCCCCCACACTCCCCCCTCACACTCCCCCCCTCACCCCCTCACACTCCCCCTCACCCCCTAACACGCCCCCTCACCTCCTCACACTCCCAACTCACCCCCTCACACTCCCCCCTCACACCCCCACACCCTCCCCCCTCACACTCCCCCCTCACACCCTCACACTCCCAACTCACACCCTCACACTCCCCCCTCACCTCCCCACACTCCCCCCCTCACCTCCCCACACTCCCTCCTCACCCCCTCACACTCCCCCCTCACCCCCTCACACTCCCCCTCACCCCCCCCACATCCCCCCTCACCCCCTCACACTCCCCCCTCACCCCCTCACACTCCCAACTCACCCCCCCACACTCCCCCTCACACTCCCAACTCACCCACCCACAATCCCCCCTCACCCCCTCACACTCCCCCCTCACCCCCTCACACACCCAACTCACCCCCTCACACTCCCCCCTCACCCCCCACACTCCCCCCTCACCCCCCTCACACTCCCAACTCACCCCTCACACTCCCCCCCTCGCCCCCCACACTCCCCCCTCGCCCCCTCACACTCCCAACTCACCCCTCACCCCCCACACTCCCCCCTCACCCCGTCACACTCCCAACTCACCCCCTCACACTCCCCCCTCAGCCCCCCACACTCCCCCCTCACCCCCTCACACTCCCCCCTCACACTCCCAACTCACCCCTCACACTCCCCCCCTTGCCCCCCACACTCCCCCTCACCTCCTCACACTCCAAACTCACCCCTCACAATCCCCCCCTCAACCCCCCACCCTTCCCCTCACCGCCTCACACTCCCAACTCACCCTCTCACACTCCCAACTCACCCCCCTCATACTCCCCCCCTCACGCCCCCACAATCCCCCCTCACACCCCCACACTCCCCCCTCATCCCCCCACACTCCCCCCCTCATCCCCCCACATCCCCCCACACTCCCCCCTCATCCCCCCACCACTCCCCCTCACACTCACCCCCTCACACTCCCCACTCACCCCCCTCACACTCCCCACTCACCCCCTCACAATCCCCACTCACCCCCTCACACTCACCCCCTCACACTCACCCCCACACACTCACCCCCCTCACACACCCCACCTCACACTCCCCACCTCACACTCTCCCCTCACACATTACCCCCTCACACTCCCCCCTCACACTCCCCCCTCACACTCCCCCCCTCACATTCCCCCCTCACACTCCCCCCTCACACTCCCCCCTCACACTCCCCGCCTCACACATTCCCCCATCACACTCTCCCCCTCACACTCTCCCTCACACTCTCCCCTCACACTCTCCCCTCACACTCTCCCTCACACTCTCCCTCACACGTTCCCCCCTCGCACTCCCCCCTCATCCCCACACACTCCCCCCTCACCCCCCCCCACACTCCCCCCCTCACACTCACGCCCTCCACACACTCCCCACTCACCCCCTAACACTCCCCACTCACCACCTCACACTCACCCCCTCACACTCCCCCCTCACACTCCCCCCTCACACTCTCCCCTCACACTCTCCCCTCACACTCTCCCCTCACACTCTCCCCTCACACTCCCCCCTCACACTCCCCCCTCACACTCCCCCCTCACACTCCCCCCTCACACTTCCCCCCAAACACTCCCCCCTCACACTCCCCTCTCACACTCCCCGTTCACACTCCCCGTTCACACTCTCCCCTCACCCTCCCCCTCACTCTCCCCCCCTCACTCCCCCCCACCCCCACACGCTCACCCCCTCACACTCACCCCCTCACACTCACCCCCTCACACTCCACCCCCTCACACGCCCTCCTCACCCCTCACACTCCCCCCTCACACTCCCCCCTCACCACCCCACACTCACCCCTCACCCCCTCACACTCCCCCCTCACACACCCCTTTCACCCCCCCATACTCCCCCCTCACCCCCTCACACTCTCCCCTCACCCCCCACACTCCACCCTCACCCCCCACACTCCCCCCTCACCCCCCACACTCCCCCCTCACCCCCCACACTCCCCCCTCACACCCCACACTCCCCCCTCACACCCCCACACTCCCCCCCTCACCCCGTCACACT
>NC_092730.1:19395797-19409024 GCF_047496885.1 Scyliorhinus torazame | reverse complement strand
GCCGCACTGTCGGAGGGTCAGTACTGAGGGAGTGCCGCACTGTCAGAGGGTTAGTACTGAGGGAGTGCCGCACTGTCAGAGGGTCAGTACTGAGGGAGTGCCGCACTGTCAGAGGGTCAGTACTGAGGGAGTGCCGCACTGTCGGAGGTCAGTACTGAGGGAGCGCCGCACTGTCAGAGGGTCAGTACTGAGGGAGTGCCGCACTGTCAGAGGGTCAGTACTGAGGGAGTGCCGCACTGTCAGAGGGTCAGTACTGAGGGAGCGCCGCACTGTCAGAGGGTCAGTATTGAGGGAGTGCCGCACTGTCAGAGGGTCAGTACTGAGGGAGTGCTGCACTGTCGGAGGGTCAGTACTGACGGAGTGCCGCACTGTCAGAGGATCAGTACTGCGGGAGTGCCGCACTATCAGAGGGTCAGTACGGAGGGAGTGCCGCACTGTCGGGAGGGTCAGTACTGAGGGAGTGCTGCATTGTCAGAGGGTCAGTACTGAGTGAGTGCTGCACTGTCAGAGGGTCAGTACTGAGGGAGCGCTGCACTGTCAGAGGGTCAGTACTGAGTGAGTGCCGCACTGTCGGAGGGTCAGTACTGAGTGAGTGCTGCACTGTCAGAGGGACAGTACTGAGGGAGCTCCACACTGTCAGAGGGTCAGTACTGAGGGAGTGCTGCACTGTCGGGAGGGTCAGTACTGAGGGAGTGCTGCACTGTCAGAGGGTCAGTACTGAGGGAGTGCTGCACTGTTAGAGGGTCAGTACTGAGGGAGTGCCGCACTGTCAGAGGGTCAGTACTGAGGGAGTGTCGCAGTGTCAGAGGGTCAGTACTGAGGGAGTGCCGCACTGTCAGAGGGTCAGTACTGAGGGAGTGTCGCACTGTCAGAGGGTCAGTACTGAGGGAGCGCCGGACTGTCAGAGGGTTAGTGCTGAGGGAGTGTTGCAGTGTCAGAGGGTCAGTACTGAGGGAGTGTCGCACTGTCAGAGGGTCAGTACTGAGGGAGCACTGCACTGTCAGAGGGTCAGTACTGAGGGAGTGTCGCAGTGTCAGAGGGTCAGCATTGAGGGAGTGCCGCACTGTCAGAGGGTCAGTTACTGAGGGAGTGCTGCACTGTCAGAGGGTCAGTACTGAGGGAGCGCCGCACTGTCAGAGGGTCAGTATTGAGGGAGTGCCGCACTGTCAGAGGGTCAGTACTGAGGGAGTGCTGCACTGTCAGAGAGTCAGTACTGAGGGAGTGCTGCACTGTCAGAGGGTCAGTACTGAGGGAGTGCTGCACTGTCAGAGAGTCAGTACTGAGGGAGTGCCGCACTGTCAGAGGGTCAGTACTGAGGGAGTGCCGCACTGTCAGAGGGTCAGTACTGAGGGAGTGCTGCACTGTCAGGAGGGTCAGTACTGAGGGAGTACCTCACTGTCAGAGGGTCAGTACTGAGGGAGTACCGCACTGTCAGAGGGTCAGTACTGAGGGAGTGCCGCACTGTCAGAGGGTCAGTACTGAGGGAGTACCGCACTGTCAGAGGGTCCAGTACTGAGGGAGTGCTGCACTGTCCAGAGGGTCAGTACTGAGGGAGTGCTGCACTGTCAGAGAGTCAGTACTGAGGGAGTGCCGCACTGTCAGAGGGTCAGTACTGAGGGAGTACCGCACTGTCAGATGGTCAGTACTGAGGGAGTGCTGCACTGTCAGAGGGTCAGTACTGAGGGAGTGCTGCACTGTCAGAGAGTCAGTACTGAGGGAGTGCCGCACTGTCAGAGGGTCAGTACTGAGGGAGTACCGCACTGTCAGATGGTCAGTACTGAGGGAGTGCTGCACTGTCAGAGGGTCAGTACTGAGGGGAGTGCTGCACTGTCAGAGAGTCAGTACTGACGGAGTGCTGCACTGTCAGAGGGTCAGTACTGAGGGAGTGCTGCACTGTCAGAGGGTCAGTACTGAGGGAGTTGCTGCATTGTCAGAGGGTCAGTACTGAGGGAGTACCGCACTGTCAGAGGGTCAGTACTGAGGGAGTGCCGCACTGTCAGAGGGTCAGTACTGAGGGAGAGCCGCACTGTCAGAGGGTCAGTACTGAGGGAGTGCCGCACTGTCAGAGGGTCAGTACTGAGGGAGTGCTGCACTGTCAGAGAGTCAGTACTGACGGAGTGCTGCACTGTCAGAGGGTCAGTACTGAGGGAGTGCTGCACTGTCAGAGGGTCAGTACTGAGGGAGTGCTGCACTGTCAGAGGGTCAGTACTGAGGGAGTGCTGCATTGTCAGAGGGTCAGTACTGAGGGAGTGCCGCACTGTCAGAGGGTCAGTACTGAGGGAGTGCTGCACTGTCAGAGGGTCAGTACTGAGGGAGCGCCGCCCTGTCAGAGGGTCAGTACTGAGGGAATGCCGCACTGTCAGAGGGTCAGTACTGAGGGGGTGCTGCACTGTCAGAGGGTCAGTACTGAGGGAGTGCCGCACTGTCAGAGGGTCAGTACTGGAGGGAATGCTGCACTGTCAGAGGGTCAGTACTGAGGAGCGCCGCACTGTCAGAGGGTCAGTACTGAGGGGGTGCTGCACTGTCAGAGGGTCAGTACTGAGGGAATGCTGCACTGTCAGAGGGTCATTACTGAGGGAGCGCCGCACTGTCAGAGGGTCAGTACTGAGGGAGTGCTGGACTGTCAGAGGGTCATTACTGAGGGAGCGCCGCACTGTCAGAGGGTCAGTACTGAGGGAGTGCTGCACTGTCAGAGGGTCAGTACTGAGGGAGTGCCGCACTGTCAGAGGGTCAGTACTGAGGGGGTGCTGCACTGTCAGAGGGTCAGTACTGAGGGAGTGCTGCACTGTCAGAGTTGCTGTCTCTCTGGTAAGGTATCAATTGGAAACTCGCACCTGCCCTCTCGGCTAGGGGATGGGGGGGGGGGGGGAGAGGGGGGCAGGTGTTCCGCCCGTAAACCCAAGGCCTCACCGACGCAAGCAGCAGAGGCAGTGAGGGCTTTCCCAGATTCTGCAGTGTTCCGGAGGCTTGGCAATGGGGGGGGGGGGGCGGGGGATGGAGTGCCCGATTCCGGGGGAGGGGGGTGGAGTGGGCATGTATCCGGATTAATGGAAGAGGTGCTGGTAGCCCAGCCGTACCGCGGAGGGCTCACCACAGCGGAGATGTACCAGGTCTCCGGGATGGTCGTCCCAGCGCCCGAGGGAGAGAGAGAGAAAGAGGACTTCCATCTGCTTCCAATAATTAATCGTGGCTCGCCTTATTGCACGTACTGAGATTACAGATAAAACTCTTCCAATGGGTTAACCCATTTCTACTTGGCGCCACCCTAAATAATAATCTTTATCGTCACAAGTAGGCTCACATTAACGCCGCAATGAAGTTACTGTGAAAATCCCCTCGTCGCCACATTCCGGCGCCTGTTCGGGTACACAGAGGGAGAATTCAGAATGTCCGATTCACCCGACAAG
Organism: Scyliorhinus torazame; assembly: GCF_047496885.1. Classification (NCBI taxonomy): domain Eukaryota; kingdom Metazoa; phylum Chordata; class Chondrichthyes; order Carcharhiniformes; family Scyliorhinidae; genus Scyliorhinus; species Scyliorhinus torazame. The sequence goes on along the minus strand of NC_092730.1, from coordinate 19,405,617 downwards.
CACGTCTTTCGGGGACTTGTGGGAGGAAACTGGAGCGCCCGGAGGAAACCCACGCAGACATGGAAGGGGGGGGGAGGGGGGGGGGGGGGGGGCGCGCAGACTCCACACAGACAGTGACCCAAGCCGGGAATCGAACCCGGGACTCTGGAGCTGTGAAGCATCAGTGCTAACCACTGTGCACTGTCGCGTTTCCGACTCCCCTTTGAAAAATCTATCCAATTAACGCGACTCTTTGCCCCATTCCCCCCCCCCCCCCACCCCCCGTCTCTTTTCCCCTCACCACCCCCATCAAAGCTTCACAACCTTCAAACTCCCTTTCACCTTTATCTCTATTATTTCTCCATCCTTTTGGCATTTCCCTTTTCCAGAATGGAACGTACGGATCTTCCACCTTATTTTTTTATGGCTACTCCCCAGATAAAGATAAACTTAACGCTTTGCTTTATTCATTAATGATTTTTTGCCACTTGTACACCTGCTTTCGAGATACATCAGTTAAAATTCAAGTCACCCTCCTTATCTTCCTAATGAAAATTCCTGCTCACTGGTGTCCTGCTCATCTCTACTTCAAAATTCTTGCTTTTGCACCGAACCCCTTTTGATTGTTTTAACCTGTTATGGGCCAGGGTTCAGAGAACACCAAAGTGTTTCATGGAGTCCACCTGACCCGCAACCTTTTGAATATAAATTTAAGAGTACCCAAATTCATTTTTTCCAATTAAGGGGGCAATTTAGCGCGGCCCATCCACCTACCCCGCACATCTTTGGGCGGTGGGGGCGAAACCCACGCCAACACGGGGAGAATGTGCAAACTCCACACGGACAGTGACCCAGAGCCGGGATCGAACCTGGGACCTCGGCGCCGTGAGGCTGCAGGGCTAACCCACTGCGCCACCGTGCTGCCCCCTGACCCACAACTTTTAATAGATTTTGGTTATGGGGAGCACAAGGGCCCACTCTAGAGGTGTGATGCAACAGAGAGCTAAAATTCTTTTAAAACAAAACAATGTTTATTCTACGAATCCAGTTAACATTTTATAAACACACATTAAACATCTTAGTAACGATCAACTCAAATCTTCCCCCAAAGAATACAGTACTCTATAAGTAACCGTTAATATCTTTCCCAGCAACATCCATAAGACAAATACCCTCTTTAACAAAGACATCAGGTTTAAATTCTCTACCGAGAGCAGTTATCACTTTTAAATTAGCAAGTGATCTGAAGACATTCTTTCCATGCAGAGAGAGATCAAAATTACACCTTGTTTGGCTGGATGCAGCTCCAACTCTGAAAACGAAACTAAAACACAGACACACACCAGCCTTTTGCTCAAAGCGAAAGTAAAAAGCCGCATACCAAAACCCAGCTCCACCCACACTCTGACATCACTGCAGCTATTTGGCAAACACCCATTTTGTAAAGGTACACCCACTACAGCTATTTGATAAACACTCGTTTCATAAAGGTGCTCTCACATGACAAACCGTGCTGTCCAATTAAATTAGTCGCCATAGACACGCACTCGCCTGCCTGCATCAGAGCGCACCAGGGTGATATTGGGCAAAGGATATTTTGCCAGACTTTGCTTCTCGTGGGATCCTGCTGTGTGCAGGTTGGCTGACAGGTTTGCTACAGCACAACATTGATCGCACCTCATTGGCTGTGAAGCGTTGGGGTGCGCCGAGGTGGGGAGAGGGGATAGAGCAATGCAACGTCCGTGCGCTCTCGCCGCACTCCTGATGGCTGGACAGGGTCAGGTGAAGCCTGGCCTTGCGTCTTCCTCAGCATTCCCACCTTTCTTTCTGGCTTCCTTGGGAGATGCTCGGGATCGTTCTCCAGGTGACAGCGCTGGTCCTGCATCGGGAACTCGGGATGTACAGGATGGGGGGGGGGGGGGGTGGTGGAGCAGACATTTGGCAGCGACAGAGACCCTTTCTGAAGAGCCTTGTTGTCCACGCAACAGGCGGGTGGAGGGCTGCCTGCTCTGTCTCTCTCTCTCTCCGTCCCTCTCGCTCTCTCCATCCATCTCTCTCCCTCTCTCTGCCCCATCCCACCTTCTCCCCCCCCCCCCGCTATCCCTTCCCCCATCTCCCCCAGCGAGTGAAACCATTGGTTGAATCCCCACCCACCCACCCACTGGAGAACCGAGAAGATGATCACAAAAAACCCGCCACCGGGGGGCAGTGATATCCCATCGTTCACACCGGTCAGAGTAGGGAAAGTATCGGGCGGGATTCTGCGCACCCCGAGGCCCGATCCCCCGCACGCAATCGGGGCCGGCGCCAGTTCAGCGATTCACCGCCCACCGTACACGGGGAGTACGGCCCGGGCCGTTATTCTCCCCCCCCCCCCCCCCCACCCCGCGAACCGGCTGAAACCCCGACTCCCTCTGCGTCCGCCACAGCGGGGGGGGGGACGCGCCGATCAGAGAGCAGGGGGGGTGGCTGATTCGGGACTGGGCTTTTATTGTGCGGGCGGGTCAGGTGGGGCGCAATGCGATCGGGGGCAGCGGGCTGAGTCCGCCGTGGAGCACGGCGCGCCCGCAGGAGGCCGCCGCCCGGCCTCTGACCTGGAGGTACGGGGGGGGGGGGGGGTGCGTATCAGCAGCTGGAACTTCGAGGCTGCTGCCAGCCAGCCCCCTGCAAGGCTCGAATCTGTGGCCTTTTGATGTCAGTTATCCTGGAGTCAGTTTATTCACGGCAACGCGGGGACATAGTCACGAAAACAGAAAATCCAGCCCCATATTGTCCCTGTCCTGGGGGTGTTTGATGGGGACAGTGTAGAGGGAGCTTTGCTCTGTAACTAACCCCCGTGCTGTACCTGTCCTGGGAGTGTTTGATGGGGACAGTGTAGAGGGAGCTTTACTCTGTATCTAACCCCCGTGCTGTACCTGTCCTGGGAGTGTTTGATGGGGACAGTGTAGAGGGAGCTTTACTCTGTATCTAACCCCGTGCTGTACCTGCCCTGGGAGTGTTTGATGGGGACAGTGTAGAGGGAGCTTTACTCTGTATCTAACCCCGTGCTGTACCTGTCCTGGGAGTGTTTGATGGGGACAGTGTAGAGGGAGCTTTACTCTGTATCTAACCCCGTGCTGTACCTGTCCTGGGAGTGTTTGATGGGGACAGTGTAGAGGGAGCTTTACTCTGTATCTAACCCCGTGCTGCACCTGTCCTGGGAGTGTTTGATGGGACAGTGTAGAGGGAGCTTTACTCTGTATCTCACCCCGTGCTGTGCCTGTCCTGGGAGTGTTTGATGGGGACAGTGTAGAGGGAGCTTTACTCTGTATCTAACCCAGTGCTGTACCTGTCCTGGGAGTGTTTGATGGGGACAGTGTAGAGGGAGCTTTACTCTGTATCTAACCACGTGCTGTACCTGTCCTGGGAGTGTTTGATGGGGACAGTGTAGAGGGAGCTTTACTGTGTATCTAACCCCGTGCTGTACCTGTCCTGGGAGTGTTTGATGGGGACAGTGTAGAGGGAGCTTTACTCTGTATCTAACCCCGTGCTGCACCTGTCCTGGGAGTGTTTGATGGGACAGTGTAGAGGGAGCTTTACTCTGTATCTCACCCCGTGCTGTGCCTGTCCTGGGAGTGTTTGATGGGGACAGTGTAGAGGGAGCTTTACTCTGTATCTAACCCAGTGCTGTACCTGTCCTGGGAGTGTTTGATGGGGACAGTGTAGACGGAGCTTTACTCTGTATCTAACCCCGTGCTGTACCTGTCCTGGGAGTGTTTGATGAGGACAGTATAGTGGGAGCTTTACTCTGTATCTAACCCCGTGCTGTACCTGTCCTGGGAGTGTTTGATGGGGACAGTGTAGAGGGAGCTTTACTCTGTATCTAACCCCGTGCTGTACCTGTCCTGGGAGTGTTTGATGGGGACAGTGTAGAGGGAGCTTTACTCTGTATCTAACCCCGTGCTGTACCTGTCCTGGGAGTGTTTGATGGGACAGTGTAGAGGGAGCTTTACTCTGTATCTCACCCCGTGCTGTGCCTGTCCTGGGAGTGTTTGATGGGGACAGTGTAGAGGGAGCTTTACTCTGTATCTAACCCAGTGCTGTACCTGTCCTGGGAGTGTTTGATGGGGGACAGTGTAGACGGAGCTTTACTCTGTATCTAACCCCGTGCTGTACCTGTCCTGGGAGTGTTTGATGAGGACAGTATAGTGGGAGCTTTACTCTATATCTAACCCTGTGCTGTACCTGTCCTGGGAGTGTTTGATGGGGACAGTGTAGAGGGAGCTTTACTCTGTATCTAACCCCGTGCTGTACCTGTCCTGGGAGTGTTTGATGGGGACAGTGTAGAGGGAGCTTTACTCTGTATCTAACCCCGTGCTGTACCTGTCCTGGGAGTGTTTGATGGGGACAGTGTAGAGGGAGCTTTACTCTGTATCTAACCCGGTGCTGTACCTGTCCTGGGAGTGTTTGATGGGGACAGTGTAGAGGAGCTTTACTCTGTATCAAACCCTGTGCTGAACCTGTCCTGGGAGTGTTTGATGGGGACAGTGTAGAGGGAGCTTTACTCTGTATCTAACCCTGTGCTGAACCTGTCCTGGGAGTGTTTGATGGGGACAGTGTAGAGGGAGCTTTACTCTGTATCTAACCCCGTGCTGTACCTGTCCAGGGAGTGTTTGGTGGGGACAATGTAGAGGGAGCTTTACTCTGTATCTAACCCCGTGCTGTACCTGTCCTGGGAGTGTTTGAGGGGGACAGTGTAGAGGGAGCTTTACTCTGTATCTAACCCCGTGCTGTACCTGTCCTGGGAGTGTTTGATGGGGACAGTGTAGAGGGAGCTTTACTCTGTATCTAACCACGTGCTGTACCTGTCCTGGGAGTGTTTGATGGGGACAGTGTGGAGGGAGCTTTACTCTGTATCTAACCCCGTGCTGTACCTGTCCTGGAGTGTTTGATGGGACAGAGTAGAGGGAGCTTTACTCTGTATCTCGCCCGTGCTGTGCCTGTCCTGGGAGTGTTTGATGGGGACAGTGTAGAGGGAGCTTTACTCTGTATCTAACCCCGTGCTGTACCTGTCCTGGGAGTGTTTGGTGGGGACAATGTAGAGGGAGCTTTACTCTGTATCTAACCCCGTGCTGTACCTGTCCTGGGAGTGTTTGAGGGGGACAGTGTAGAGGGAGCTTTACTCTGTATCTAACCCCGTGCTGTACCTGTCCTGGGAGTGTTTGATGGGGACAGTGTAGAGGGAGCTTTACTCTGTATCTAACCACGTGCTGTACCTGTCCTGGGAGTGTTTGATGGGGGACAGTGTGGAGGGAGCTTTACTCTGTATCTAACCCCGTGCTGTACCTGTCCTGGGAGTGTTTGATGGACAGGAGTAGAGGGAGCTTTACTCTGTATCTCGCCCCGTGCTGTGCCTGTCCTGGGAGTGTTTTGATGGGGACAGTGTAGAGGGAGCTTTACTCTGTATCTAACCCCGTGCTGTACCTGTCCTGGGAGTGTTTGATGGGGACAGTGTAGATGGAGCTTTACTCTGTATCTAACCCCATATTGTCCCTGTCCTGGGAGTGTTTGATGGGGACAGTGTAGAGGGAGCTTTGCTCTGTAACTAACCCCGTGCTGTACCTGTCCTGCGAGTGTTTCTTGCGGACAGTGTAAACATAGAACAGTACAGCACAGAACAGGCCCTTCGGCCCTCGATGTTGTGCCGAGCACTGTCCGAAACCAGGATCAGGCTCTCCCACTCCCTGTCATTCTGGTGTGCTCCATGTGCCTATCCAATAACTGCTTGAAAGTTCCTAAAGTGTCCGACTCCACTATCACAGCAGGCAGTCCATTCCACACCCTAACCACTGAAGAACCAACCTCGGACATCCCTCCTATATCTCCCACTCCGAGCCTTATAGTTATGCCCCCTTGTAACAGCTACATCCGTGTAGAGGGAGCTTTACTCTGTACCTAACCTCGTGCTGTCCCTGTCCTGGGAGTGTTTGATGGGGACAGTGTAGAGGGAGCTTTACTCTGTATCTAACCCCGTGCTGTACCTGTCCTGGAAGTGTTTGATGGCGACAGTGTAGAGGGAGCTTTACTCTGTACCTAACCCCGTGCTGTACCTGTCCTGGGAGTGTTTGATGGGGGACAGTGTAGAGGGAGCTTTACTCTGTATCTAACCCCGTGCTGTACCTGTCCTGATAGTGTTTGATGGGGAGAGTGTAGAGGGAGCTTTACTCTGTGTCTAACCCCGTGCTGTACCTGTCCTGGGAGTGTTTGATGGGGACAGTGTAGAGGGAGCTTTACTCTGTATCTAACCCCGTGCTGTACCTGTCCTGATAGTGTTTGATGGGGAGAGTGTAGAGGGAGCTTTACTCTGTGTCTAACCCCGTGCTGTACCTGTCCTGGGAGTGTTTGATGAGGACAGTGTAGAGGGAGCTTTACTCTGTATCTAACCCCGTGCTGTACCTGTCCTGGGAGTGTTTGACGGGGACAGTGTAGAGGGAGCTTTACTCTGTATCTAACCCTGTGCTGCACCTGTCCTGGGAGCGTTTGATGGGGACAGTGTAGAGGGAGCTTTACTCTGTATCTAACCCCGTGCTGTACCTGTCCTGGGAGTGTTGGATGGGGACCGTGTAGAGGGAGCTTTACTCAGTATCTAACCCCGTGCTGTACCTGTCCTGGGAGTGTTTTATGGAGACAGTGCAGAGGGAGCTTTACTCTGTATCTAACCCCGTGCTGTACCTGTCCTGGGAGTGTTTGAGGGGGACAGTGTAGAGGGAGCTTTACTCTGTATCTAACCCCGTGCTGTACCTGTCCTGGGAGTGTTTGATGGGGACAGTGTAGAGGGAGCTTTACTCTGTATCTAACCACGTGCTGTACCTGTCCTGGGAGTGTTTGATGGGGACAGTGTGGAGGGAGCTTTACTCTGTATCTAACCCCGTGCTGTACCTGTCCTGGGAGTGTTTGATGGGACAGAGTAGAGGGAGCTTTACTCTGTATCTCGCCCCGTGCTGTGCCTGTCCTGGGAGTGTTTGATGGGGACAGTGTAGAGGGAGCTTTACTCTGTATCTAACCCCGTGCTGTACCTGTCCTGGGAGTGTTTGATGGGGACAGTGTAGAGGGAGCTTTGCTCTGTAACTAACCCCGTGCTGTACCTGTCCTGCGAGTGTTTCTTGCGGACAGTGTAAACATAGAACAGTACAGCACAGAACAGGCCCTTCGGCCCTCGATGTTGTGCCGAGCACTGTCCGAAACCAGGATCAGGCTCTCCCACTCCCTGTCATTCTGGTGTGCTCCATGTGCCTATCCAATAACTGCTTGAAAGTTCCTAAAGTGTCCGACTCCACTATCACAGCAGGCAGTCCATTCCACACCCTAACCACTGAAGAACCAACCTCGGACATCCCTCCTATATCTCCCACTCCGAGCCTTATAGTTATGCCCCCTTGTAACAGCTACATCCGTGTAGAGGGAGCTTTACTCTGTACCTAACCTCGTGCTGTCCCTGTCCTGGGAGTGTTTGATGGGGACAGTGTAGAGGGAGCTTTACTCTGTATCTAACCCCGTGCTGTACCTGTCCTGGAAGTGTTTGATGGCGACAGTGTAGAGGGAGCTTTACTCTGTACCTAACCCCGTGCTGTACCTGTCCTGGGAGTGTTTGATGGGGGACAGTGTAGAGGGAGCTTTACTCTGTATCTAACCCCGTGCTGTACCTGTCCTGATAGTGTTTGATGGGGAGAGTGTAGAGGGAGCTTTACTCTGTGTCTAACCCCGTGCTGTACCTGTCCTGGGAGTGTTTGATGGGGACAGTGTAGAGGGAGCTTTACTCTGTATCTCGCCCCGTGCTGTGCCTGTCCTGGGAGTGTTTGATGGGGACAGTGTAGAGGGAGCTTTACTCTGTATCTAACCCCGTGCTGTACCTGTCCTGGGAGTGTTTGATGGGGACAGTGTAGAGGGAGCTTTGCTCTGTAACTAACCCCGTGCTGTACCTGTCCTGCGAGTGTTTCTTGCGGACAGTGTAAACATAGAACAGTACAGCACAGAACAGGCCCTTCGGCCCTCGATGTTGTGCCGAGCACTGTCCGAAACCAGGATCAGGCTCTCCCACTCCCTGTCATTCTGGTGTGCTCCATGTGCCTATCCAATAACTGCTTGAAAGTTCCTAAAGTGTCCGACTCCACTATCACAGCAGGCAGTCCATTCCACACCCTAACCACTGAAGAACCAACCTCGGACATCCCTCCTATATCTCCCACTCCGAGCCTTATAGTTATGCCCCCTTGTAACAGCTACATCCGTGTAGAGGGAGCTTTACTCTGTACCTAACCTCGTGCTGTCCCTGTCCTGGGAGTGTTTGATGGGGACAGTGTAGAGGGAGCTTTACTCTGTATCTAACCCCGTGCTGTACCTGTCCTGGAAGTGTTTGATGGCGACAGTGTAGAGGGAGCTTTACTCTGTACCTAACCCCGTGCTGTACCTGTCCTGGGAGTGTTTGATGGGGGACAGTGTAGAGGGAGCTTTACTCTGTATCTAACCCCGTGCTGTACCTGTCCTGATAGTGTTTGATGGGGAGAGTGTAGAGGGAGCTTTACTCTGTGTCTAACCCCGTGCTGTACCTGTCCTGGGAGTGTTTGATGGGGACAGTGTAGAGGGAGCTTTACTCTGTATCTAACCCCGTGCTGTACCTGTCCTGATAGTGTTTGATGGGGAGAGTGTAGAGGGAGCTTTACTCTGTGTCTAACCCCGTGCTGTACCTGTCCTGGGAGTGTTTGATGAGGACAGTGTAGAGGGAGCTTTACTCTGTATCTAACCCCGTGCTGTACCTGTCCTGGGAGTGTTTGACGGGGACAGTGTAGAGGGAGCTTTACTCTGTATCTAACCCTGTGCTGCACCTGTCCTGGGAGCGTTTGATGGGGACAGTGTAGAGGGAGCTTTACTCTGTATCTAACCCCGTGCTGTACCTGTCCTGGGAGTGTTGGATGGGGACCGTGTAGAGGGAGCTTTACTCAGTATCTAACCCCGTGCTGTACCTGTCCTGGGAGTGTTTTATGGAGACAGTGCAGAGGGAGCTTTACTCTGTATCTAACCCCGTGCTGTACCTCTCCTGGGAGTGTTTGATGGGGACAGTGTAGAGGGAGCTTTACTCTGTATCTAACCCCGTGCTGTACCTGTCCTGGGAGTGTTTGATGGCGACAGTGTAGAGGGAGCTTTACTCTGTATCTAACCCCATGCTGTACCTGTCCTGGGAGTGTTTGATGGGGACAGTGTTGAGGGAGCTTTACTCTGTATCTAACCCCGTGCTGTACCTGTCCTGGGAGTGTTTGATGGAGACAGTGTAGAGGGAGCTTTACTCTGTATCTAACCCGTGCTGTACCTGTCCTGGGAGTGTTTGATGGGGACAGTGTAGAGGGAGCTTCACTCTGTATCTAACCCCGAGCTGTACCTGTCCTGGGAGTGTTTGATGGGGGCAGTGTAGGGGAGCTTTACTCTGTATCTAACCCCGTTCTGTCCCTGTCCTGGGAGTGTTTAATGGGGACAGTGTAGAGGGAGCTTTACTCTGTATCGAACCCCGTGCTGTCCCTGTCCTGGGAGTGTTTGATGGGGACAGTGTAGAGGGAGCTTTACTCTGTATCTAACCCCGTGCTGTACCTGTCTGGGAGTGTTTGATGGGGACAGTGTAGAGGGAGCTTTACTCTGTATCTAACCCCGTGCTGTACCTTTCCTGGGAGTGTTTAATGGGGACAGTGTAGAGGGAGCTTTACTCTGTATCTAACCCCGTGCTGTACCTGTCCTGGGAGTGTTTGATGGGGACGGTGTAGTTAGTTCTAATTAGTTCTATTGAAAGTTCTTCTCGAAGTTTAACTCTGCATCT
>NC_092730.1:19315797-19373297 GCF_047496885.1 Scyliorhinus torazame | reverse complement strand
AGAGCGAGAGAGACAGAGAGCGAGAGAGACAGAGAGCGAGAGAGACAGAGAGCGAGAGAGACAGAGCGAGAGAGACAGAGAGCGAGAGAGACAGAGAGCGAGAGAGACAGAGCGAGAGAGACAGAGCGAGAGAGACAGACAGCGAGAGAGGCAGACAGCGAGAGAGAGACAGCGAGAGAGAGACAGAGAGCGAGAGAGACAGAGAGCGAGAGAGACAGAGAGCGAGAGAGACAGAGAGCGAGAGAGACAGACAGCGAGAGAGAGACAGCGAGAGGGAGACAGCGAGAGAGACAGACAGCGAGCGAGAGAGAGACAGACAGCGAGAGAGACAGACAGCGAGAGAGAGAGAGAGACAGACAGACAGCGAGAGAGATAGAGACAGCGAGAGAGAGAGAGACAGACAGCGAGAGAGGGAAAGACAGCGAGAGAGAGAGACAGCGAGAGAGAGACAACGAGAGAGAGAGAGAGACAGACAGCGAGAGAGAGAGAGAAAGCGAGAGAGAGAGACAGACAGCGAGAGGGAGACAGACAGCGAGAGAGAGACAGACAGTGAGAGAGAGACAGCGAGAGAGAGACAGACAGTGAGAAAGAGACAGCGAGAGAGAGAGAGAGAGCGAGAGAGAGACAGTCAGCGAGAGAGAGAGACAGCGAGAGAGAGGGAGACAGACAGCGAGAGTGAGAGACTGACAGTGAGAGAGAGAGAGAGACAGCGAGAGAGAGAGACAGTGAGAGAGAGACAGCGAGATAGAAATACACAGCGAGAGAGAGATTGAGACAGCGAGAGAAAGTGTGACAGACAGCGAGAGAGAGGGAGACAGACAGTGAGAGAGAGAGAGAGAGAGAGACAGCGAGAGAGAGAGACAGTGAGAGAGAGACAGCGAGATAGAAATACACAGCGAGAGAGAGATTGAGACAGCGAGAGAAAGTGTGACAGACAGCGAGAGAGAGGGAGACAGACAGCGAGAGAGAGAGACTGACAGTGAGAGAGAGAGAGACAGCGAGAGAGAGACAGACAGCAAGAGAGAGACAGCGAGAGAGAGACAGCGAGAGAGTGACAGCGAGAGAGAGAGAGACAGTCAGCGAGAGAGAGAGAGAGAGACAGCGAGAGAGAGGGAGACAGATAGCGAGAGAGAGAGACTGACAGTGAGAGAGAGAGAGACAGCGAGAGAGAGAGAGAAAGCGAGAGAGAGAGACAGACAGCGAGAGGGAGACAGACAGCGAGAGAGAGACAGACAGTGAGAGAGAGACAGCGAGAGAGAGACAGACAGTGAGAAAGAGACAGCGAGAGAGAGAGAGAGAGCGAGAGAGAGACAGTCAGCGAGAGAGAGAGACAGCGAGAGAGAGGGAGACAGACAGCGAGAGTGAGAGACTGACAGTGAGAGAGAGAGAGAGACAGCGAGAGAGAGAGACAGTGAGAGAGAGACAGCGAGATAGAAATACACAGCGAGAGAGAGATTGAGACAGCGAGAGAAAGTGTGACAGACAGCGAGAGAGAGGGAGACAGACAGTGAGAGAGAGAGAGAGAGAGAGACAGCGAGAGAGAGAGACAGTGAGAGAGAGACAGCGAGATAGAAATACACAGCGAGAGAGAGATTGAGACAGCGAGAGAAAGTGTGACAGACAGCGAGAGAGAGGGAGACAGACAGCGAGAGAGAGAGACTGACAGTGAGAGAGAGAGAGAGAGAGAGACAGCGAGAGAGAGACTGACAGCAAGAGAGAGACAGCGAGAGAGAGACAGCGAGAGAGTGACAGCGAGAGAGAGAGAGACAGTCAGCGAGAGAGAGAGAGAGAGACAGCGAGAGAGAGGGAGACAGATAGCGAGGGAGAGAGACTGACAGTGAGAGAGAGAGAGACAGCGAGAGAGAGACAGACAGCAAGAGAGAGACAGCGAGAGAGAGACAGCGAGAGAGTGACAGCGAGAGAGAGAGAGACAGTCAGCGAGAGAGAGAGAGAGAGACAGCGAGAGAGAGGGAGACAGATAGCGAGAGAGAGAGACTGACAGTGAGAGAGAGAGAGACAGCGAGAGAGAAATACACAGCGAGAGAGAGAGAGACAGCGAGAGAGAGAGAGACAGACGGCAAGAGAGAGAGAGTGACAGCGAGAGAGAGAGAGACAGCGAGAGAGAGACAGACAGTGAGAGAGAGAGAGAGACAGACAGCGAGAGAGAGAGAGACAGACGGCAAGAGAGAGAAAGATAGACAGTGAGAGAAAGACACAGCGAGAGAGAGACAGACAGTGAGAGAGAGAGAGAGACAGCGAGAGAGAGACAGACAGTGAGAGAGAGAGAGACAGACGGCAAGAGAGAGAAAGACAGACAGTGAGAGAGAGAGTGACAGCGAGAGAGAGAGTGACAGCGAGAGAGAGAGTGACAGCGAGAGAGAGAGTGACAGCGAGAGAGAGACAGACAGTGAGAGAGAGAGTGACAGCGAGAGAGAGAGTGACAGCGAGAGAGAGAGTGACAGCGAGAGAGAGACAGACAGTGAGAGAGAGAGTGACAGCGAGAGAGTGACAGACAGCGAGCGAGAGAGAGAGAGACAGCGAGAGAGAGAGAGAGAAAGAGACACAGCGAGAGAGAGACAACAAGAGAGAGAGAGACTGACAGTGAGAGAGAGAGAGAGACAGCGAGAGAGAAATACACAGCGAGAGAGAGAGAGAGAGACAGCGAGAGAGAAATACACAGCGAGAGAGAGAGACACAGCGAGAGAGAGACAAGAGAGAGACAGACAGTGAGAGAGAGAGTGACAGCGAGAGAGAGAGAGAGAAAGAGACACAGCGAGAGAGAGACAACAAGAGAGAGAGAGACTGACAGTGAGAGAGAGAGAGAGACAGCGAGAGAGAAATACACAGCGAGAGAGAGAGAGAGAGACAGCGAGAGAGAAATACACAGCGAGAGAGAGAGAGACAGCGAGAGAGAGACAGACAGTGAGAGAGAGAGAGAGAGACAGCGAGAGAGAGAGAGAGAGACAGACAGCGAGAGAGAGACAGACAGTGAGAGTGAGAGTGACAGCGAGAGAGAGAGAGAGAGACAGCGAGAGAGAGAGAGAGAGACAGCGAGAGAGAAATACACAGCGAGAGAGAGAGACAGACAGTGAGAGAGAGAGTGACAGCGAGAGAGAGAGAGACAGACGGCAAGAGAGAGAAAGAGAGACAGTGAGAGAAAGAGACACAGCGAGAGAGAGACAGACAGTGAGAGAGAGAGTGACAGCGAGAGAGAGAGAGAGAGACAGCGAGAGAGAGAGAGAGAGACAGACAGCGAGAGAGAGAGAGACAGACGGCAAGAGAGAGAAAGAGAGACAGTGAGAGAAAGAGACACAGCGAGAGAGAGACAGACAGTGAGAGTGAGAGTGACAGCGAGAGAGTGACAGACAGCGAGCGAGAGAGAGAGAGACAGCGAGAGAGTGACAGACAGCGAGCGAGAGAGTGACAGCGAGAGAGAGACAGACAGTGAGAGAGAGAGTGACAGCGAGAGAGTGACAGACAGCGAGCGAGAGAGAGACAGCGAGAGAGAGTGACAGCGAGAGAGAGTGACAGCGAGAGAGACAGTCAGCGAGAGAGAGACAGACAGCGAGAGAGAGACAGACAGTGAGAGAGAGAGACAGACGGCGAGAGAGAGAGAGACAGACAGCGAGAGAGACAGACAGCGAGAGAGAGACAGAGACAGACAGACAGCGAGAGAGATAGAGACAGCGAGAGAGAGAGAGACAGACAGCGAGAGAGAGAAAGACAGCGAGAGAGAGAGACAGCGAGAGAGAGACAACGAGAGAGAGAGAGAGAGACAGACAGCGAGAGAGAGAGAGAAAGCGAGAGAGAGAGAGACAGACAGCGAGAGGGAGACAGACAGCGAGAGAGAGACAGACAGTGAGAGAGAGACAGCGAGAGAGAGACAGACAGTGAGAAAGAGACAGCGAGAGAGAGAGACAGCGAGAGAGAGGGAGACAGACAGCGAGAGTGAGAGACTGACAGTGAGAGAGAGAGAGAGAGAGAGACAGCGAGAGAGAGAGACAGTGAGAGAGAGACAGCGAGATAGAAATACACAGTGAGAGAGAGATTGAGACAGCGAGAGAAAGTGTGACAGACAGCGAGAGAGAGGGAGACAGACAGCGAGAGAGAGAGACTGAGAGTGAGAGAGAGAGAGAGACAGTGAGAGAGAGACAGACACCGAGAGAGAGACAGCGAGAGAGAGAGACTGACAGTGAGAGAGAGAGAGAGAGAGAGGCAGCGAGAGAGAGACAGACAGCAAGAGAGAGACAGCGAGAGAGTGACAGCGAGAGAGAGAGAGACAGTCAGCGAGAGAGAGAGAGAGAGACAGCGAGAGAGAGGGAGACAGACAGCGAGAGAGAGAGACTGACAGTGAGAGAGAGAGAGACAGCGAGAGAGAAATACACAGCGAGAGAGAGAGAGACAGCGAGAGAGTGACAGACAGCGAGCGAGAGAGAGAGAGACAGCGAGAGAGAGACAACAAGAGAGAGAGAGACAGTGAGAGAGAGACAGACAGCGAGAGAGAGAGAGACAGCGAGAGAGAGACAGCTCGAGAGAGAGAGACAGCGAGAGAGAGAGACAGGGAGCGAGACAGCGAGAGAGGGAGAGAGAGACAGTGAGAGAGACAGCGAGAGAGACAGACAGCGAGAGAGACAGACAGCGAGAGAGACAGACAGCGAGAGACAGACAGCGAGAGAGAGACAGACAGTGAGAGAGAGAGACAGCGAGAGAGACAGAGAGACAGCAAGAGAGAGAGAGACAGACGGCGAGAGAGAGAGAGACAGACAGCGAGAGAGACAGACAGCGAGAGAGAGAGACAGACAACGAGAGAGAGAGAGACAGCGAGAGAGAGAGAGACAGACAGCGAGAGAGAGAGAGACAGCGAGAGAGAGACGAGAGAGAGAGAGAGACAGCGAGTGAGAGACAGCGAGCGAGAGAAAGCGAGAGAGAGAGCGAGTGAGACAGCGAGAGAAAGAGTGACAGATAGCGAGTGAGAGACAGCGAGAGAGAGACAACGAGAGAGAGAGAGCGAGAGAGAGACAGGGAGAGAGACAGTGAGAGAGAGAGAGAGACAAGGAGAGAGAGAGAGACAGGGAGAGAGAGAGACAGGGAGAGAGAGACAGCGAGAGAGAGAGACAGCGAGAGAGACGGGCAGCGAGAGAGAGAGACGGACAGCGAGAGAGAGAGACGGACAGCGAGAGAGATAGACAACGAGAGAGACAGACAGCGAGAGAGACAGACAGCGAGAGAGACAGACAGCGAGAGAGACAGACAGCGAGAGAGAGACAGCGAGAGAGCGACAGAGAGCGAGAGAGACAGAGAGCGAGAGAGACAGAGAGCGAGAGAGACAGAGAGCGAGAGAGACAGAGAGCGAGAGAGACAGAGCGAGAGAGACAGACAGCGAGAGAGGCAGACAGCGAGAGAGGCAGACAGCGAGAGAGAGACAGCGAGAGAGAGACAGAGAGCGAGAGAGACAGAGAGCGAGAGAGACAGAGAGCGAGAGAGACAGAGAGCGAGAGAGAGACAGCGTGAGGGAGACAGCGAGAGAGACAGACAGCGAGCGAGAGAGAGACAGACAGCGAGAGAGACAGACAGCGAGAGAGAGAGAGAGACAGACAGACAGCGAGAGAGATAGAGCCAGCGAGAGAGAGAGAGACAGACAGCGAGAGAGAGAAAGACAGCGAGAGAGAGAGACAGCGAGAGAGAGACAACGAGAGAGAGAGAGAGAGACAGACAGCGAGAGAGAGAGAGAAAGCGAGAGAGAGAGAGACAGACAGCGAGAGGGAGATAGACAGCGAGAGAGAGACAGACAGTGAGAGAGAGACAGCGAGAGAGAGACAGACAGTGAGAAAGAGACAGCGAGAGAGAGAGAGACAGCGAGAAAGAGACAGTCAGCAAGAGAGAGACAGCGAGAGAGAGGGAGACAGACAGCGAGAGTGAGAGACTGACAGTGAGAGAGAGAGAGAGAGAGAGAGACAGCGAGAGAGAGAGACAGTGAGAGAGAGACAGCGAGATAGAAATACACAGCGAGAGAGAGATTGAGACAGCGAGAGAAAGTGTGACAGACAGCGAGAGAGAGGGAGACAGACAGCGAGAGAGAGAGACTGACAGTGAGAGAGAGAGAGAGAGACAGTGAGAGAGAGACAGACAGCGAGAGAGAGACAGCGAGAGAGTGACAGCGAGAGAGAGAGAGACAGTCAGCGAGAGAGAGAGAGAGAGACAGCGAGAGAGAGGGAGACAGACAGCGAGAGAGAGAGACTGACAGTGAGAGAGAGAGAGACAGCGAGAGAGAAATACACAGCGAGAGAGAGAGACAGACAGTGAGAGAGAGAGTGACAGCGAGAGAGAGACAGACAGTGAGAGAGAGAGTGACAGCGAGAGAGAGACAGACAGCGAGCGAGAGAGAGAGAGACAGCGAGAGAGAGACAGACAGCGAGCGAGAGAGAGACAGACAGCGAGAGAGAGACAACAATAGAGAGAGACAGACAGCGAGAGAGAGAGACAGCGAGAGAGAGACAGACAGTGAGAGTGAGAGTGACAGCGAGAGAGAGACAGACAGCGAGCGAGAGAGAGACAGACAGCGAGAGAGAGACAACAATAGAGAGAGACAGACAGCGAGAGAGAGAGACAGTGAGAGAGAGACAGACAGCGAGAGAGAGAAAGATAGACAGTGAGAGAAAGAGACACAGCGAGAGAGAGACAGACAGTGAGAGAGAGAGTGACAGCGAGAGAGTGACAGACAGCGAGCGAGAGAGAGGGAGACAGTGAGAGAGAGAGTGACAGCGAGACAGTGACAGACAGCGAGCGAGAGAGAGGGAGACAAGAGAGAGTGAGACAGCGAGAGAAAGAGTGACAGACAGTGAGAGAGAGAGACAGACAGGGAGAGAGACAGCGAGAGAGGGAGAGAGACGGCAAGAGAGAGAGAGACAGGGAGAGAGAGAGTGACAGCGAGAGAGTGACAGACAGTGAGAGAGAGAGACAGACAGGGAGAGAGACAGCGAGAGAGGGAGAGAGACGGAGAGAGAGAGACAGCGAGAGAGAGAGAGAGACAGCGAGCGAGAGAGAGACAGCGAGAGAGAGACAACAAGAGAGAGAGAGACAGCGAGAGAGAGAGAGACTGCGAGAGAGAGACAGCGAGAGAGAGAGAGAGACAGCGAGAGAGAGAGTCAGGGAGCGAGACAGCGAGAAAGGGAGAGAGACAGCGAGAGAGAGAGAGAGTGACAGCGAGAGAGAGACAGACAGCGAGAGAGAGAGAGACAGCTCGAGAGAGAGAGAGACAGCGAGCGAGAGAGAGACAGCGAGAGAGAGACAACAAGAGAGAGAGAGACAGCGAGAGAGAGAGAGAGACAGTGAGAGAGAGAGTCAGGGAGCGAGACAGCGAGAAAGGGAGAGAGACAGCGAGAGAGAGAGAGAGAGACAGACAGCGAGAGAGACAGACAGCGCGAGAGAGAGAGACAGCTCGAGAGAGAGAGAGACAGCGAGCGAGAGAGAGACAGCGAGAGAGAGACAACAAGAGAGAGAGAGACAGCGAGAGAGAGAGAGAGACAGCGAGAGAGAGAGTCAGGGAGCGAGACAGCGAGTAAGGGAGAGATACAGCGAGAGAGAGAGAGAGTGACAGCGAGAGAGAGTGACAGCGAGAGAGAGTGACAGCGAGAGAGACAGTCAGCGAGAGAGAGACAGACAGCGAGAGAGAGACAGACAGTGAGAGAGAGAGACAGACGGCGAGAGAGAGAGAGACAGACAGCGAGAGAGACAGACAGCGAGAGAGAGACAGAGACAGACAGACAGCGAGAGAGATAGAGACAGCGAGAGAGAGAGAGACAGACAGCGAGAGAGAGAAAGACAGCGAGAGAGAGAGACAGCGAGAGAGAGACAACGAGAGAGAGAGAGAGAGACAGACAGCGAGAGAGAGAGAGAAAGCGAGAGAGAGAGAGACAGACAGCGAGAGGGAGACAGACAGCGAGAGAGAGACAGACAGTGAGAGAGAGACAGCGAGAGAGAGACAGACAGTGAGAAAGAGACAGCGAGAGAGAGAGACAGCGAGAGAGAGGGAGACAGACAGCGAGAGTGAGAGACTGACAGTGAGAGAGAGAGAGAGAGAGAGACAGCGAGAGAGAGAGACAGTGAGAGAGAGACAGCGAGATAGAAATACACAGTGAGAGAGAGATTGAGACAGCGAGAGAAAGTGTGACAGACAGCGAGAGAGAGGGAGACAGACAGCGAGAGAGAGAGACTGACAGTGAGAGAGAGAGAGAGACAGTGAGAGAGAGACAGACACCGAGAGAGAGACAGCGAGAGAGAGAGACTGACAGTGAGAGAGAGAGAGAGAGAGAGGCAGCGAGAGAGAGACAGACAGCAAGAGAGAGACAGCGAGAGAGTGACAGCGAGAGAGAGAGAGACAGTCAGCGAGAGAGAGAGAGAGAGACAGCGAGAGAGAGGGAGACAGACAGCGAGAGAGAGAGACTGACAGTGAGAGAGAGAGAGACAGCGAGAGAGAAATACACAGCGAGAGAGAGAGAGACAGCGAGAGAGTGACAGACAGCGAGCGAGAGAGAGAGAGACAGCGAGAGAGAGACAACAAGAGAGAGAGAGACAGTGAGAGAGAGACAGACAGCGAGAGAGAGAGAGACAGCGAGAGAGAGACAGCTCGAGAGAGAGAGACAGCGAGAGAGAGAGACAGGGAGCGAGACAGCGAGAGAGGGAGAGAGAGACAGTGAGAGAGACAGCGAGAGAGACAGACAGCGAGAGAGACAGACAGCGAGAGAGACAGACAGCGAGAGACAGACAGCGAGAGAGAGACAGACAGTGAGAGAGAGAGACAGCGAGAGAGACAGAGAGACAGCAAGAGAGAGAGAGACAGACGGCGAGAGAGAGAGAGACAGACAGCGAGAGAGACAGACAGCGAGAGAGAGAGACAGACAACGAGAGAGAGAGAGACAGCGAGAGAGAGAGAGACAGACAGCGAGAGAGAGAGAGACAGCGAGAGAGAGACGAGAGAGAGAGAGAGACAGCGAGTGAGAGACAGCGAGCGAGAGAAAGCGAGAGAGAGAGCGAGTGAGACAGCGAGAGAAAGAGTGACAGATAGCGAGTGAGAGACAGCGAGAGAGAGACAACGAGAGAGAGAGAGCGAGAGAGAGACAGGGAGAGACAGTGAGAGAGAGAGAGAGACAAGGAGAGAGAGAGAGACAGGGAGAGAGAGAGACAGGGAGAGAGAGACAGCGAGAGAGAGAGACAGCGAGAGAGACGGGCAGCGAGAGAGAGAGACGGACAGCGAGAGAGAGAGACGGACAGCGAGAGAGATAGACAACGAGAGAGACAGACAGCGAGAGAGACAGACAGCGAGAGAGACAGACAGCGAGAGAGACAGACAGCGAGAGAGAGACAGCGAGAGAGCGACAGAGAGCGAGAGAGACAGAGAGCGAGAGAGACAGAGAGCGAGAGAGACAGAGAGCGAGAGAGACAGAGAGCGAGAGAGACAGAGCGAGAGAGACAGACAGCGAGAGAGGCAGACAGCGAGAGAGGCAGACAGCGAGAGAGAGACAGCGAGAGAGAGACAGAGAGCGAGAGAGACAGAGAGCGAGAGAGACAGAGAGCGAGAGAGACAGAGAGCGAGAGAGAGACAGCGTGAGGGAGACAGCGAGAGAGACAGACAGCGAGCGAGAGAGAGACAGACAGCGAGAGAGACAGACAGCGAGAGAGAGAGAGAGACAGACAGACAGCGAGAGAGATAGAGCCAGCGAGAGAGAGAGAGACAGACAGCGAGAGAGAGAAAGACAGCGAGAGAGAGAGACAGCGAGAGAGAGACAACGAGAGAGAGAGAGAGAGACAGACAGCGAGAGAGAGAGAGAAAGCGAGAGAGAGAGAGACAGACAGCGAGAGGGAGATAGACAGCGAGAGAGAGACAGACAGTGAGAGAGAGACAGCGAGAGAGAGACAGACAGTGAGAAAGAGACAGCGAGAGAGAGAGAGACAGCGAGAAAGAGACAGTCAGCAAGAGAGAGACAGCGAGAGAGAGGGAGACAGACAGCGAGAGTGAGAGACTGACAGTGAGAGAGAGAGAGAGAGAGAGAGACAGCGAGAGAGAGAGACAGTGAGAGAGAGACAGCGAGATAGAAATACACAGCGAGAGAGAGATTGAGACAGCGAGAGAAAGTGTGACAGACAGCGAGAGAGAGGGAGACAGACAGCGAGAGAGAGAGACTGACAGTGAGAGAGAGAGAGAGAGACAGTGAGAGAGAGACAGACAGCGAGAGAGAGACAGCGAGAGAGTGACAGCGAGAGAGAGAGAGACAGTCAGCGAGAGAGAGAGAGAGAGACAGCGAGAGAGAGGGAGACAGACAGCGAGAGAGAGAGACTGACAGTGAGAGAGAGAGAGACAGCGAGAGAGAAATACACAGCGAGAGAGAGAGACAGACAGTGAGAGAGAGAGTGACAGCGAGAGAGAGACAGACAGTGAGAGAGAGAGTGACAGCGAGAGAGAGACAGACAGCGAGCGAGAGAGAGAGAGACAGCGAGAGAGAGACAGACAGCGAGCGAGAGAGAGACAGACAGCGAGAGAGAGACAACAATAGAGAGAGACAGACAGCGAGAGAGAGAGACAGCGAGAGAGAGACAGACAGTGAGAGTGAGAGTGACAGCGAGAGAGTGACAGACAGCGAGCGAGAGAGACAGACAGTGAGAGTGAGAGTGACAGCGAGAGAGTGACAGACAGCGAGAGTGAGAGTGACAGCGAGAGAGTGACAGACAGCGAGCGAGAGAGAGAGAGACAGCGAGAGAGAGACAGACAGCGAGCGAGAGAGACAGACAGTGAGAGTGAGAGTGACAGCGAGAGAGTGACAGACAGTGAGAGAGAGAGTGACAGCGAGAGAGTGACAGACAGCGAGCGAGAGAGACAGACAGTGAGAGTGAGAGTGACAGCGAGAGAGTGACAGACAGTGAGAGAGAGAGTGACAGCGAGAGAGAGACAACAAGAGAGAGAGAGACAGTGAGAGAGAGACAGACAGCGAGAGAGAGACAGACAGTGAGAGAGAGAGTGACAGCGAGAGAGAGACAACAAGAGAGAGAGAGACAGTGAGAGAGAGACAGACAGCGAGAGAGAGAGACAGGGAGCGAGACAGCGAGAGAGGGAGAGAGACAGTGAGAGAGAGAGAGACAGCGAGAGAGACAGACAGCGAGAGAGACAGACAGCGAGAGAGACAGACAGCGAGAGAGACAGACAGTGAGAGAGAGAGACAGCGAGAGAGACAGAGAGACAGCAAGAGAGAGAGAGACAGACGGCGAGAGAGAGACAGACAGCGAGAGAGACAGACAGCGAGAGAGAGAGACAGACAACGAGAGAGAGAGAGACAGCGAGAGAGAGAGAGACAGACAGCGAGAGAGAGACAGACAGCGAGAGAGAGAGACAGCGAGAGAGAGACGAGAGAGAGAGAGAGACAGCGAGTGAGAGACAGCGAGCGAGAGAAAGCGAGAGAGAGAGCGAGTGAGACAACGAGAGAAAGAGTGACAGATAGCGAGTGAGAGACAGCGAGAGAGAGACAACGAGAGAGAGAGAGAGAGAGCGAGAGAGAGACAGGGAGAGAGACAGTGAGAGAGAGAGAGAGACAAGGAGAGAGAGAGAGACAGGGAGAGAGAGAGGCAGGGAGAGAGAGACAGCGAGAGAGAGAGACAGCGAGAGAGACGGGCAGCGAGAGAGAGAGACGGACAGCGAGAGAGAGAGACGGACAGCGAGAGAGACAGACAACGAGAGAGACAGACAGCGAGAGAGACAGACAGCGAGAGAGACAGACAGCGAGAGAGACAGACAGCGAGAGAGACAGACAGCGAGAGAGACAGCCAGCGAGAGAGAGACAGCGAGAGAGAGACAGAGAGCGAGAGAGACAGAGAGCGAGAGAGACAGAGAGCGAGAGAGACAGAGAGCGAGAGAGACAGACAGCGAGAGAGAGACAGCGAGAGGGAGACAGCGAGAGAGACAGACAGCGAGCGAGAGAGAGACAGACAGCGAGAGAGAGACACAGCAAGAGAGAGACAGACAGCGAGAGAGAGACAGACAGCGAGAGAGACAGACAGCGAGAGAGACAGACAGCGAGAGAGACAGCGAGAGAGACAGACAGCGAGAGAGAGACAGCGAGAGAGACAGAGAGAGAGACAGCGAGAGAGAGAGACAGCGAGAGAGAGACAGCGAGAGAGAGAGACAGACAGCGAGAGAGACAGAGAGAGAGAGACAGCGAGAGAGAGAGAGAGAGAGAGACAGACAGCGAGAGAGAGACAGCGAGAGAGAGACGAGAGAGAGAGAGTGAGACAGCGAGAGAAAGAGTGACAGATAGCGAGGGAGAGACAGCGAGAGACAGACAACGAGAGAGAGTGCGAGCGAGAGAGAGACAGACAGCGAGAGAAAGATAGACAGCGAGAGAGAGAGAGACAGACGGCGAGAGAGAGACAGCGAGAGAGAGAGAGAGAGACAGCGAGCGAGAGAGAGAGACTGACAGTGAGAGAGAGAGAGAGAGACAGCGAGAGAGAGACAGCTCGAGAGAGAGAGAGACAGCGAGAGAGAGACAACAAGAGAGAGAGAGACAGCGAGAGAGAGACAGACAGCGAGAGAGAGAGAGACAGCGAGATAGAGACAGCTCGAGAGAGAGAGAGACAGCTCGAGAGAGAGTCAGGGAGCGAGAGAGAGAGAGTCAGGGATCGAGACAGAGAGAGAGGGAGAGAGACAGCGAGAGAGAGAGAGAGACAGCGAGAGAGACAGACAGCGAGAGAGACAGACAGCGAGAGAGAGAGAGACAGACAGCGAGAGAGAGACAGACAGCGAGAGAGAGACAGACAGTGAGAGAGAGAGACAGCAAGAGAGAGAGAGACAGACGGCGAGAGAGAGAGAGACAGACAGCGAGAGAGACAGGCAGCGAGAGAGAGAGACAGACAGACAGACAGCGAGAGAGAGATCGACAGCGAGAGAGAGACAGACAGCGAGAGAGAGAGACAGCGAGAGAGAGACAACGAGAGAGAGAGAGAGAGACAGACAGCGAGAGGGAGAGAGAGACAGACAGCGAGAGGGAGACAGACAGCGAGAGAGAGAGACTGACAGCGAGAGAGAGACAGACAGCGAGAGAGAGACAGACAGTGAGAGAGAGACGAGAGAGTGACAGCGAGAGAGAGAGAGACAGCGAGAGAGAGACAGTCAGCGAGAGAGAGAGAGACAGCGAGAGAGAGGGAGATAGACAGCGAGAGTGAGAGACTGACAGTGAGAGAGAGAGAGACAGCGAGAGAGAGAGAAAGTGAGAGAGAGAGAGAGACAGCGAGAGAGAAATACACAGCGAGAGAGAGATTGAGACAGCGAGAGAAAGTGTGACAGACAGCGAGAGAGAGAGAGACTGACAGTGAGAGAGAGAGAGAGAGAGAGACAGCGAGAGAGAGACAGACAGCGAGAGAGAGACAGCGAGAGAGTGACAGCGAGAGAGAGAGAGACAGCGAGAGAGAGGGAGACAGACAGCGAGAGAGAGAGAGACAGCGAGAGAGAGAGAGACAGACAGCGAGAGAGAGAGAGAGAAAGAGACACAGCGAGAGAGAGACAACAAGAGAGAGAGAGAGACAGCGAGAGAGAAATACACAGCGAGAGAGAGAGAGACAGCGAGAGAGTGACAGACAGCGAGCGAGAGAGAGAGAGACAGCGAGAGAGAGACAAGAGAGAGAGAGACAGTGAGAGAGAGACAGACAGCGAGAGAGAGAGAGAGACAGCGAGAGAGAGAGACAGGGAGCGAGACAGCGAGAGAGGGAGAGAGACAGCGAGAGAGAGAGAGAGAGACAGACAGCGAGAGAGACAGACAGCGAGAGAGACAGACAGCGAGAGACAGACAGCGAGAGAGAGAGAGAGAGAGAGACAGACAGACAGCGAGAGAGAGACAGACAGCGAGAGAGAGAGACAGCGAGAGAGAGACAACGAGAGAGAGAGACAGCGAGAGAGAGACAGCGAGGGAGAGAAAGTGAGAGAGAGAGAGAGTGAGACAGCGAGAGAAAGAGTGACAGATAGCGAGTGAGAGACAGCGAGAGAGAGACAACGAGAGAGAGAGAGAGCGAGCGAGAGACAGGGAGAGAGACAGTGAGAGAGAGAGAGAGACAGGGAGAGAGAGATGACAGTGAGAGAGAGAGAGAGACAGGGAGAGAGATGACAGGGAGAGAGAGAGAGACAGGGAGAGAGAGACAGCGAGAGAGAGACAGGCGGCGAGAGAGAGAGAGAGAGAGAGTGACAACGAGAGAGAGAGAGAGAGCGAGAGAGAGACAACGAGAGAGAGAGAGAGAGCGAGAGAGAGACAGGGAGAGAGACATTGAGAGAGAGAGAGAGACAGGGAGAGAGAGATGACAGTGAGAGAGAGAGAGAGACAGGGAGAGAGATGACAGGGAGAGAGAGAGAGACAGGGAGAGAGAGACAGCGAGAGAGAGAGAGACAGACTGCGAGAGAGAGACAGCGAGCGAGAGAGAGACAGACAGCGAGAGAGATACAGACAGCGAGAGAGAGACAGCGAGTGAGAGAGAGACAGCGAGAGAGAGACAGCTCGAGAGAGAGAGAGACAGCTCGAGAGAGAGTCAGGGAGCGAGACAGAGAGAGAGGGAGAGAGACAGCGAGAGAGAGAGAGAGAGAGACAGCGAGAGAGACAGACAGCGAGAGAGACAGACAGCGAGAGAGAGAGAGACAGACAGCGAGAGAGAGACAGACAGCGAGAGAGAGACAGACAGTGAGAGAGAGAGACAGCAAGAGAGAGAGAGACAGACGGCGAGAGAGAGAGAGACAGACAGCGAGAGAGACAGGCAGCGAGAGAGAGAGAGACAGCGAGAGAGAGGGAGATAGACAGCGAGAGTGAGAGACTGACAGTGAGAGAGAGAGAGACAGCGAGAGAGAGAGAAAGTGAGAGAGAGAGAGAGACAGCGAGAGAGAAATACACAGCGAGAGAGAGATTGAGACAGCGAGAGAAAGTGTGACAGACAGCGAGAGAGAGGGAGACAGACAGCGAGAGAGAGAGACTGACAGTGAGAGAGAGAGAGAGAGAGAGACAGCGAGAGAGAGACAGACAGCGAGAGAGAGACAGCGAGAGAGTGACAGCGAGAGAGAGAGAGACAGCGAGAGAGAGGGAGACAGACAGCGAGAGAGAGAGAGACAGCGAGAGAGAGACTGACAGTGAGAGAGAGAGAGAGACAGCGAGAGAGAAATACACAGCGAGAGAGAGAGACAGCGAGAGAGAAATACACAGAGAGAGAGACAGTCAGCGAGAGAGAGAGAGACAGTGAGAGAGAGAGAGACAGACAGTGAGAGAAAGACAGACAGTGAGAGAGAGAGTGACAGCGAGAGAGTGACAGACAGCGAGCGAGAGAGAGAGAGACAGCGAGAGAGAGACAACAAGAGAGAGAGAGACAGTGAGAGAGAGACAGACAGCGAGAGAGAGAGAGAGAGACAGCGAGAGAGACAGACAGTGAGAGAGAGAGTGACAGCGAGAGAGAGACAGACAGCGAGAGAGAGACAGCGAGGGAGTGACAGACAGTGAGAGAGAGACAGACAGCGAGAGAGAGAGAGAGAGACAGCGAGAGAGACAGACAGTGAGAGAGAGAGTGACAGCGAGAGAGAGACAGACAGCGAGAGAGAGAGAGAGAAAGAGACACAGCGAGAGAGAGACAGACAGTGAGAGAGAGAGACAGCGAGAGAGAGAGAGACAGACAGCGAGAGAGAGAGACAGACAGCGAGAGAGAGAAAGATAGACAGTGAGAGAAAGAGACACAGCGAGAGAGAGACAGACAGCGAGAGTGAGAGTGACAGCGAGAGAGTGACAGACAGCGAGCGAGAGAGAGACAGCGAGAGAGTGACAGCGAGAGAGAGAGAGACAGTCAGCGAGAGAAAGAGAGAGAGACAGCGAGAGAGAGAAAGATAGACAGTGAGAGAAAGAGACGCAGCGAGAGAGAGACAGACAGTGAGAGAGAGAGTGACAGCGAGACAGTGACAGACAGCGAGCGAGAGAGAGAGAGACAGCGAGAGAGAGACAACAAGAGAGAGAGAGAGTGACAGCGAGAGAGAGACAGACAGTGAGAGAGAGAGTGACAGCGAGAGAGAGAGACAGACAGTGAGAGAGAGACAACAAGAGAGAGAGAGAGTGACAGCGAGACAGTGACAGACAGCGCCGAGAGAGAGAGAGACAGCGAGAGAGAGACAAGAGAGAGTGAGACAGCGAGAGAAAGAGTGACAGACAGCGAGAGAGAGACAGCGAGAGAGAGAGAGAGACAGCGAGCGAGAGAGAACGAGAGAGAGAGAGACAGCGAGAGAGTGACAGACAGCGAGCGAGAGAGAGAGACAGCGAGAGAGAGACAGTGAGAGAGAGAGTGACAGCGAGAGAGTGACAGACAGCGAGCGAGAGAGAGAGAGACAGCGAGAGAGACAGACAGTGAGAGAGAGAGAGAGACTGACAGTGAGAGAGAGACAGACAGCGAGAGAGAGAAAGATAGACAGTGAGAGAAAGAGACACAGCGAGAGAGAGACAGACAGTGAGAGAGAGAGTGACAGCGAGAGAGTGACAGACAGTGAGAGAGAGAGTGACAGCGAGAGAGAGACAGACAGTGAGAGAGAGAGACAGTGAGAGAGAGAGAGACAGTGAGAGAGAGACAGACAGCGAGAGAGAGAGAGACAGCGAGAGAGAGACAGCTCGAGAGAGAGAGACAGCGAGAGAGAGAGACAGGGAGCGAGACAGCGAGAGAGGGAGAGAGACAGTGAGAGAGACAGCGAGAGAGACAGACAGCGAGAGAGACAGACAGCGAGAGAGACAGACAGCGAGAGACAGACAGCGAGAGAGAGACAGACAGTGAGAGAGAGAGACAGCGAGAGAGACAGAGAGACAGCAAGAGAGAGAGAGACAGACGGCGAGAGAGAGACAGACAGCGAGAGAGACAGACAGCGAGAGAGAGAGACAGACAACGAGAGAGAGAGAGACAGCGAGAGAGAGAGAGACAGACAGCGAGAGAGAGAGAGACAGCGAGAGAGAGACGAGAGAGAGAGAGAGACAAGGAGAGAGAGAGAGACAGGGAGAGAGAGAGACAGGGAGAGAGAGACAGCGAGAGAGAGAGACAGCGAGAGAGACGGGCAGCGAGAGAGAGAGACGGACAGCGAGAGAGAGAGACGGACAGCGAGAGAGACAGACAACGAGAGAGACAGACAGCGAGAGAGACAGACAGCGAGAGAGACAGACAGCGAGAGAGACAGACAGCGAGAGAGAGACAGCGAGAGAGCGACAGAGAGCGAGAGAGACAGAGAGCGAGAGAGACAGAGAGCGAGAGAGACAGAGAGCGAGAGAGACAGAGAGCGAGAGAGACAGAGAGCGAGAGAGACAGAGCGAGAGAGACAGACAGCGAGAGAGGCAGACAGCGAGAGAGGCAGACAGCGAGAGAGAGACAGCGAGAGAGAGACAGAGAGCGAGAGAGACAGAGAGCGAGAGAGGCAGAGAGCGTGAGAGACAGAGAGCGAGAGAGAGACAGCGAGAGGGAGACAGCGAGAGAGACAGACAGCGAGAGAGAGAGAGAGAGACAGACAGCGAGAGAGACAGACAGCGAGAGAGACAGACAGCGAGAGACAGACAGCGAGAGAGAGAGAGAGAGAGAGAGAGACAGACAGCGAGAGAGAGAGAGACAACGAGAGAGAGAGACAGCGAGAGAGAGACAGCGAGGGAGAGAAAGTGAGAGAGAGAGAGAGACAGCGAGAGAGAGAGACAGTGAGAGAGAGACAGCGAGATAGAAATACACAGCGAGAGAGAGAGTGAGACAGCGAGAGAATGAGTGACAGACAGCGAGAGAGAGACAACAAGAGAGAGAGAGAGCGAGCGAGAGAGAGACAGGGAGAGAGACAGTGAGAGAGAGACAACAAGAGAGAGAGAGACAGCGAGAGAGAGAGAGAGACAGCGAGAGAGAGAGTCAGGGAGCGAGACAGCGAGTAAGGGAGAGAGACAGCGAGAGAGAGAGAGAGTGACAGCGAGAGAGAGTGACAGCGAGAGAGAGTGACAGCGAGAGAGACAGTCAGCGAGAGAGAGACAGACAGCGAGAGAGAGACAGACAGTGAGAGAGAGAGACAGCAAGAGAGAGAGAGAGACAGACGGCGAGAGAGAGAGAGACAGACAGCGAGAGAGACAGACAGCGAGAGAGAGACAGAGACAGACAGCGAGAGAGATAGAGACAGCGAGAGAGAGAGAGAGAGACAGCGAGAGAGAGAAAGACAGCGAGAGAGAGAGACAGCGAGAGAGAGACAACGAGAGAGAGAGAGAGAGACAGACAGCGAGAGAGAGAGAGAAAGCGAGAGAGAGAGAGACAGACAGCGAGAGGGAGACAGACAGCGAGAGAGAGACAGACAGTGAGAGAGAGACAGCGAGAGAGAGACAGACAGTGAGAAAGAGACAGCGAGAGAGAGAGAGAGACAGCGAGAGAGAGGGAGACAGACAGCGAGAGTGAGAGACTGACAGTGAGAGAGAGAGAGAGAGAGAGACAGCGAGAGAGAGAGACAGTGAGAGAGAGACAGCGAGATAGAAATACACAGCGAGAGAGAGATTGAGACAGCGAGAGAAAGTGTGACAGACAGCGAGAGAGAGGGAGACAGACAGCGAGAGAGAGAGACTGACAGTGAGAGAGAGAGAGAGAGAGAGGCAGCGAGAGAGAGACAGACAGCAAGAGAGAGACAGCGAGAGAGTGACAGCGAGAGAGAGAGAGACAGTCAGCGAGAGAGAGAGAGAGAGACAGCGAGAGAGAGGGAGACAGACAGCGAGAGAGAGGGAGACAGCGAGAGAGAGGGAG
The DNA here is from genome assembly GCF_047496885.1 of Scyliorhinus torazame. Lineage (NCBI taxonomy): Eukaryota > Metazoa > Chordata > Chondrichthyes > Carcharhiniformes > Scyliorhinidae > Scyliorhinus > Scyliorhinus torazame. Next base: position 19,354,514 of record NC_092730.1, on the reverse strand, counting down.
AGACAGCGAGAGAGAGGGAGACAGACAGCGAGAGAGAGAGAGAGACAGTGAGAGAGAGAGACAGCGAGAGAGAGACAGACAGTGAGAAAGAGACAGCGAGAGAGTGACAGCGAGAGAGAGACAGTCAGCGAGAGAGAGAGAGACGGCGAGAGAGAGAGAGACAGCGAGAGAGAGGGAGACAGACAGCGAGAGAGAGAGACAGACAGCGAGAGAGAGGGAGACAGACAGCGAGAGAGAGAGAGACAGCGAGAGAGAGAGACTGACAGCGAGAGAGAGGGAGACAGACAGCGAGAGAGAGACAGACAGCGAGAGAGAGGGAGACAGACAGCGAGAGAGAGAGACAGACAGCGAGAGAGAGGGAGACAGACAGCGAGAGAGAGAGAGACAGCGAGAGAGAGAGACTGACAGCGAGAGAGAGGGAGACAGACAGCGAGAGAGAGAGACTGACAGTGAGAGAGAGAGCGACAGCGAGAGAGAAATACACAGCGAGAGAGAGAGAGACAGACAGCGAGAGAGAGAGACTGACAGTGAGAGAGAGAGAGACAGCGAGAGAGAAATACACAGCGAGAGAGAGAGAGACAGACAGCGAGAGAGAGACAGACAGTGAGAGAGAGAGTGACAGCGAGAGAGAGAGAGAGAGACAGACAGCGAGAGAGAGAGACAGACAGCGAGAGAGAGAGAGACAGACGGCAAGAGAGAGAAAGATAGACAGTGAGAGAAAGAGACACAGCGAGAGAGAGACAGACAGTGAGAGTGAGAGTGACAGCGACACAGTGACAGACAGCGAGCGAGAGAGAGAGAGACAGCGAGAGAGAGACAACAAGAGAGAGAGAGACAGCGAGAGAGTGACAGACAGCGAGCGAGAGAGTGAGAGACAGCGAGAGAGAGACAGACAGTGAGAGAGAGAGTGACAGCGAGAGAGAGAGAGAGAGACAGACAGCGAGAGAGAGAGACAGACAGCGAGAGAGAGAGAGACAGACGGCAAGAGAGAGAAAGATAGACAGTGAGAGAAAGAGACACAGCGAGAGAGAGACAGACAGTGAGAGTGAGAGTGACAGCGACACAGTGACAGACAGCGAGCGAGAGAGAGAGAGACAGCGAGAGAGAGACAACAAGAGAGAGAGAGACAGCGAGAGAGTGACAGACAGCGAGCGAGAGACAGACAGTGAGAGTGAGAGTGACAGCGAGAGAGAGACAGCGAGAGAGTGACAGACAGCGAGCGAGAGACAGACAGTGAGAGTGAGAGTGACAGCGAGAGAGTGACAGACAGCGAGCGAGAGAGAGAGAGACAGCGAGAGAGTGACAGACAGCGAGCGAGAGAGTGACAGCGAGAGAGTGACAGACAGTGAGAGAGAGAGTGACAGCGAGAGAGAGACAGACAGTGAGAGAGAGAGTGACAGCGAGAGAGTGACAGACAGCGAGAGAGAGAGTGACAGCGAGAGAGTGACAGACAGCGAGCGAGAGAGAGAGAGACAGCGAGAGAGAGACAACAAGAGAGAGAGAGACAGTGAGAGAGAGACAGACAGCGAGAGAGAGAGAGACAGCGAGAGAGAGACAGACAGCGAGAGAGAGAGAGACAGTGAGAGAGAGACAGACAGCGAGAGAGAGAGAGACAGTGAGAGAGAGACAGACAGCGAGAGAGAGAGAGACAGCGAGAGAGAGACAGCTCGAGAGAGAGAGACAGCGAGAGAGAGAGACAGGGAGCGAGACAGCGAGAGAGGGAGAGAGACAGTGACAGAGAGAGAGAGAGACAGCGAGAGAGGGAGAGAGACAGTGAGAGAGAGACAGACAGCGAGAGAGACAGACAGCGAGAGAGACAGACAGCAAGACAGACAGACAGCGAGAGACAGACAGCGAGAGAGAGACAGACAGTGAGAGAGAGAGACAGCGAGAGAGACAGAGAGACAGCAAGAGAGAGAGAGACAGACAGCGAGAGAGACAGACAGCGAGAGAGAGAGACAGACAACGAGAGAGAGAGAGACAACGAGAGACAGAGAGACAGCGAGAGAGAGAGAGACAGACAGCGAGAGAGAGACAGACAGCGAGAGAGAGAGACAGCGAGAGAGAGACAACGAGAGAGAGAGAGAGACAGCGAGTGAGACAGCGAGAGAAAGAGTGACAGATAGCGAGTGAGAGACAGCGAGAGAGAGACAACGAGAGAGAGAGAGACAGGGAGAGAGACAGTGAGAGAGAGAGAGAGACAGGGAGAGAGAGAGAGACAGGGAGAGAGAGAGACAGGGAGAGAGAGACAACGAGAGAGAGAGACAGCGAGAGAGAGAGACAGCGAGAGACGGGCAGCGAGAGAGAGAGACGGACAGCGAGAGAGAGAGACGGACAGCGAGAGAGACAGACAACGAGAGAGACAGACAGCGAGAGAGACAGACAGCGAGAGAGACAGACAGTGAGAGAGAGACAGCGAGAGAGAGACAGAGAGCGAGAGAGACAGAGAGCGAGAGAGACAGAGAGCGAGAGAGACAGAGAGCGAGAGAGACAGAGAGCGAGAGAGACAGAGCGAGAGAGACAGAGCGAGAGAGACAGAGAGACAGACAGCGAGAGAGAGAGAGACAGCGAGAGAGAGAGAGACAGACAGCGAGAGGGAGACAGACAGCGAGAGAGAGAGACTGACAGTGAGAGAGAGAGAGACAGCGAGAGAGAGACAGACAGTGAGAGAGAGACGAGAGAGTGACAGCGAGAGAGAGACAGACAGTGAGAAAGAGACAGCGAGAGAGTGACAGCGAGAGAGAGAGAGACAGCGAGAGAGAGACAGTCAGCGAGAGAGGGAGAGAGACAGTGAGAGAGAGACAGACAGCGAGAGAGACAGACAGCGAGAGAGACAGACAGCAAGACAGACAGACAGCGAGAGACAGACAGCGAGAGAGAGACAGACAGTGAGAGAGAGAGACAGCGAGAGAGACAGAGAGACAGCAAGAGAGAGAGAGACAGACAGCGAGAGAGACAGACAGCGAGAGAGAGAGACAGACAACGAGAGAGAGAGAGACAACGAGAGACAGAGAGACAGCGAGAGAGAGAGAGACAGACAGCGAGAGAGAGACAGACAGCGAGAGAGAGAGACAGCGAGAGAGAGACAACGAGAGAGAGAGAGAGACAGCGAGTGAGACAGCGAGAGAAAGAGTGACAGATAGCGAGTGAGAGACAGCGAGAGAGAGACAACGAGAGAGAGAGAGACAGGGAGAGAGACAGTGAGAGAGAGAGAGAGACAGGGAGAGAGAGAGAGACAGGGAGAGAGAGAGACAGGAAGAGAGAGACAACGAGAGAGAGAGACAGCGAGAGAGAGAGACAGCGAGAGACGGGCAGCGAGAGAGAGAGACGGACAGCGAGAGAGAGAGACGGACAGCGAGAGAGACAGACAACGAGAGAGACAGACAGCGAGAGAGACAGACAGCGAGAGAGACAGACAGTGAGAGAGAGACAGCGAGAGAGAGACAGAGAGCGAGAGAGACAGAGAGCGAGAGAGACAGAGAGCGAGAGAGACAGAGAGCGAGAGAGACAGAGAGCGAGAGAGACAGAGCGAGAGAGACAGAGCGAGAGAGACAGAGCGAGAGAGACAGAGAGCGAGAGAGACAGAGAGCGAGAGAGACAGAGAGCGAGAGAGACAGAGAGCGAGAGAGACAGAGAGCGAGAGAGACAGACAGCGAGAGAGACAGAGAGCGAGAGAGGCAGGCAGCGAGAGAGAGACAGCGAGAGTGAGACAGAGAGCGAGAGAGACAGAGAGCGAGAGAGACAGACAGCGAGAGAGACAGACAGCGAGAGAGACAGACAGCGAGAGAGACAGACAGTGAGAGAGAGACAGCGAGAGAGAGACAGAGAGCGAGAGAGACAGAGAGCGAGAGAGACAGAGAGCGAGAGAGACAGAGAGCGAGAGAGACAGAGCGAGAGAGACAGAGCGAGAGAGACAGAGCGAGAGAGACAGAGAGCGAGAGAGACAGAGAGCGAGAGAGACAGAGAGCGAGAGAGACAGAGAGCGAGAGAGACAGAGAGCGAGAGAGACAGAGAGCGAGAGAGACAGAGAGCGAGAGAGGCAGGCAGCGAGAGAGAGACAGCGAGAGAGAGACATAGAGCGAGAGAGACAGAGAGCGAGAGAGACAGAGAGCGAGAGAGACAGAGAGCGAGAGAGACAGACAGCGAGAGAGACAGACAGCGAGAGAGAGACAGCGAGAGAGACAGACAGCGAGCGAGAGAGAGACAGACAGCGAGAGAGAGACACAGCGAGAGAGAGACAGACAGCGAGAGAGAGACAGACAGCGAGAGAGAGACAGACAGCGAGAGAGACAGACAGCGAGAGAGACAGACAGCGAGAGAGACAGCAAGAGAGACAGACAGCGAGAGAGAGACACAGCAAGAGAGAGACAGACAGCGAGAGAGACAGACAGCGAGAGAGACAGAGAGAGAGAGACAGCGAGAGAGAGAGACAGCGAGAGAGAGACAGCGAAAGAGAGAGACAGACAGCGAGAGAGACAGAGAGAGAGAGACAGCGAGAGAGAGAGAGAGAGAGACAGACAGCGAGAGAGACAGACAGCGAGAGAGACAGAGAGAGAGAGACAGCGAGAGAGAGAGACAGCGAGAGACAGACAGCGACAGAGAGACAGCGAGAGAGAGACGAGAGAGAGAGAGTGAGACAGCGAGAGAAAGAGTGACAGATAGCGAGGGAGAGACAGCGAGAGACAGACAACGAGAGAGAGTGCGAGCGAGAGAGAGACAGACAGCGAGAGAAAGATAGACAGCGAGAGAGAGAGAAACAGACGGCGAGAGAGAGACAGCGAGAGAGAGAGAGAGACTGACATTGAGAGAGAGAGAGACAGCGAGAGAGAGACAGCTCGAGAGAGAGAGAGAGACAGCGAGAGAGAGACAACAAGAGAGAGAGAGACAGCGAGAGAGAGACAGACAGTGAGAGAGAGAGAGACAGCTCGAGAGAGAGAGAGACAGCTCGAGAGAGAGTCAGGGAGCGAGAGAGAGAGTCAGGGATCGAGACAGAGAGAGAGGGAGAGAGACAGCGAGAGAGAGAGAGAGAGAGACAGCGAGAGAGACAGACAGCGAGAGAGACAGACAGCGAGAGAGACAGACAGCGAGAGAGAGACAGACAGCGAGAGATAGACAGACAGTGAGAGAGAGAGACAGCAAGAGAGAGAGAGACAGACGGCGAGAGAGAGAGAGAGACAGACAGCGAGAGAGAGAGAGAGACAGACAGACAGCGAGAGAGAGATCGACAGCGAGAGAGACAGACAGCGAGAGAGAGAGACAGCGAGAGAGAGACAGCGAGAGAGAGAGAGAGACAGACAGCGAGAGAGAGAGAGACAGCGAGAGAGAGAGAGACAGACAGCTAGAGGGAGACAGACAGCGAGAGAGAGAGACTGACAGTGAGAGAGAGAGAGACAGCGAGAGAGAGACAGACAGTGAGAGAGAGACGAGAGAGTGACAGCGAGAGAGAGACAGACAGTGAGAAAGAGACAGCGAGAGAGTGACAGCGAGAGAGAGAGAGACAGCGAGAGAGAGACAGTCAGCGAGAGAGAGAGAGACAGCGAGAGAGAGAGACAGCGAGAGAGAAATACACAGCGAGAGAGAGATTGAGACAGCGAGAGAAAGTGTGACAGACAGCGAGAGAGAGGGAGATAGACAGCGAGAGTGAGAGACTGACAGTGAGAGAGAGAGAGACAGCGAGAGAGAGAGACAGCGAGAGAGAAATACACAGCGAGAGAGAGATTGAGACAGCGAGAGAAAGTGTGACAGACAGCGAGAGAGAGGGAGACAGACAGCGAGAGAGAGAGACTGACAGTGAGAGAGAGAGAGTGACAGCGAGAGAGAGACAGTGAGAGAGAGACAGCGAGAGAGTGACAGCGAGAGAGAGAGAGACAGCGAGAGAGAGGGAGACAGACAGCGAGAGAGAGAGACTGACAGTGAGAGAGAGAGAGACAGCGAGAGAGAAATACACAGCGAGAGAGAGAGACAGCGAGAGAGAAATACACAGCGAGAGAGAGATTGAGACAGCGAGAGAAAGTGTGACAGACAGCGAGAGAGAGGGAGACAGACAGTGAGAGAGAGGGAGACAGACAGTGAGAGAGAGAGACTGACAGTGAGAGAGAGAAAGAGAGAGAGAGACAGCGAGAGAGAGACAGACAGCGAGAGAGAGACAGCGAGAGAGTGACAGCGAGAGAGAGAGAGTGACAGTGAGAGTGAGAGAGAGACAGCGAGAGAGAGAGAGAGAGACAGCGAGAGAGAGAGAGACAGACAGCGAGAGAGAGACAGACAGCGAGAGAGAGACAGACAGCGAGAGAGCGACAGCGAGAGTGAGAGTGACAGTGAGAGAGAGACCGACAGTGAGAGAGAGAGTGACAGCGAGAGAGTGACAGACAGCGAGCGAGAGAGAGACAGCGAGGGAGAGACAAGAGAGAGAGTGACAGTGAGAGTGAGAGTGACAGCGAGAGAGAGACAGACAGTGAGAGAGAGAGTGACAGCGAGAGAGTGACAGACAGCGAGCGAGAGAGAGACAGCGAGGGAGAGACAAGAGAGAGAGAGACACAGCGAGAGAGAGACAGACAGTGAGAGAGAGAGTGACAGCGAGAGAGTGACAGACAGCGAGCGAGAGAGAGAGAGACAGCGAGAGAGACAGACAGCGAGAGAGAGAGACAGTGAGAGAGAGACAGACAGCGAGCGAGAGAGAGAGAGACAGCGAGAGAGTGACAACAAGAGAAAGAGACACAGCGAGAGAGAGACAGACAGTGAGAGAGAGAGAGACAGCGAGAGAGTGACAGCGAGAGAGAGGGAGACAGACAGCGAGAGAGAGAGACTGACAGTGAGAGAGAGAGAGAGAGAGACAGCGAGAGAGAAATACACAGCGAGAGAGAGAGAGACAGACGGCAAGAGAGAGAAAGATAGACAGTGAGAGAAAGAGACACAGCGAGAGAGAGACAGACAGTGAGAGTGAGAGAGTGACAGCGAGAGAGAGAGAGACAGCGAGAGAGAGACAGACAGTGAGAGAGAGAATGACAGCGAGAGAGTGACAGACAGCGAGCGAGAGAGAGAGAGACAGCGAGAGAGAGACAACAAGAGAGAGAGAGACAGCGAGAGAGAGAGTGACAGCGAGAGAGTGACAGACAGCGAGCGAGAGAGTGACAGCGAGAGAGTGACAGACAGCGAGCGAGAGAGAGAGAGACAGCGAGAGAGAGAGTGACAGCGAGAGAGAGACAGACAGTGAGAGAGAGAGTGACAGCGAGAGAGAGACAACAAGAGAGAGAGAGACAGTGAGAGAGAGACAGACAGTGAGAGAGAGAGTGACAGCGAGAGAGAGAGTGACAGCGAGAGAGAGACAGACAGTGAGAGAGAGAGTGACAGCGAGAGAGTGACAGACAGCGAGCGAGAGAGAGAGAGACAGTGAGAGAGAGAGTGACAGCGAGAGAGAGACAGACAGTGAGAGAGAGAGTGACAGCGAGAGAGAGACAACAAGAGAGAGAGAGACAGTGAGAGAGAGACAGACAGTGAGAGAGAGAGTGACAGCGAGAGAGAGAGAGAGTGACAGCGAGAGAGAGACAACAAGAGAGAGAGAGACAGTGAGAGAGAGACAGACAGCGAGAGAGAGAGAGACAGCGAGAGAGAGACAGCTCGAGAGAGAGAGACAGCGAGAGAGAGAGACAGGGAGCGAGACAGCGAGAGAGGGTGAGAGACAGTGAGAGAGAGAGAGACAGCGAGAGAGACAGACAGCGAGAGAGACAGACAGCGAGAGAGACAGACAGCGAGAGAGACAGACAGCGAGAGACAGACAGCGAGAGAGAGAGAGAGAGAGACAGCGAGAGAGAGACAGACAGCGAGAGAGAGAGAGACAGCGAGAGAGACAGCTCGAGAGAGAGAGAGACAGCGAGAGAGAGAGACAGGGAGCGAGACAGCGAGAGAGGGAGAGAGACAGCGAGAGAGAGAGAGAGAGACAGACAGCGAGAGAGACAGACAGCGAGAGAGACAGACAGCGAGAGAGACAGACAGAGAGAGACAGACAGCGAGAGAGAGAGAGAGAGAGAGACAGACAGCGAGAGAGAGAGAGACAGCGAGAGAGAGAGAGACAGACAGCGAGAGAGAGACAGACAGCGAGAGAGAGAGACAGCGAGAGAGAGACAACGAGCGAGAGAAAGTGAGAGAGAGAGAGAGTGAGACAGCGAGAGCAAGAGTGACAGATAGCGAGTGAGAGACAGCGAGAGAGAGACAACGAGAGAGAGAGAGAGCGAGCGAGAGAGAGACAGGGAGAGAGACAGTGAGAGAGAGAGAGAGACAGGGAGAGAGATGACAGTGAGAGAGAGAGAGAGACAGGGAGAGAGATGACAGGGAGAGAGAGAGAGACAGGGAGAGAGAGACAGCGAGCGAGAGAGAGACAGACAGCGAGAGAGATACAGACAGCGAGAGAGAGACAGCGAGTGAGAGAGAGACATACAGCGAGAGAGAGACAGCGAGCGAGAGAGAGACAGACAGCGAGAGAGAGACAGCGAGAGAGAGGGAGAGACAGCGAGCAAGAGAGTTAGACAGACAGTGAGAGAGAGACAGACTGTGAGAGAGAGACAGACAGCAAGGGAGAGAGAACGAGAGAGAGAGAGTGAGACAGCGAGAGAGAGACAGACAGCGAGAGGGAGACAGCGAGCGAGTGAGAGACAGACAGCGAGAGAGAGACAGACAGCGAGAGAGAGGGAGAGACAGCGAGCGAGAGAGAAAGCGAGAGAGAGAGAGAGACAGGGATGGAGAGAGAGACAGGGATGGAGAGAGAGACAGCGAGAGAGTGACAGACAGTGAGAGAGAGACAGGGTGAGAGAGACAGCGAGCGAGAGAGAGAGACAGTGAGAGAGAGAGATTCAGGCAGCGAGAGAGAGAGAGAGGGAGAGAGACAGCGAGAGAGACAGACAGCGAGAGAGAGAGAGAGACAGACAGCGAGAGAGAGATCGACAGCGAGAGAGAGACAGACAGCGAGAGAGAGACAGCGAGAGAGAGACAACGAGAGAGAGAGAGAGACAGACAGCGAGAGAGAGAGAGACAGCGAGAGAGAGAGAGACAGACAGCGAGAGGGAGACAGACAGCGAGAGAGAGAGACTGACAGTGAGAGAGAGAGAGACAGCGAGAGAGAGACAGACAGTGAGATAGAGACAACGAGAGAGTGACAGCGAGAGAGAGACAGACAGTGAGAAAGAGACAGCGAGAGAGTGACAGCGAGAGAGAGAGAGACAGCGAGAGAGAGACAGTCAGCGAGAGAGAGAGAGACAGCGAGAGAGAGGGAGATAGACAGCGAGAGTGAGAGACTGACAGTGAGAGAGAGAGAGAGAGACAGCGAGTGAGAGAGACAGCGAGAGAGAAATACACAGCGAGAGAGAGATTGAGACAGCGAGAGAAAGTGTGACAGACGGTGAGAGAGAGACAGCGAGAGAGAGAGACAGCGAGAGAGAGACAGACAGTGAGAAAGAGACAGCGAGAGAGTGACCGAGAGAGAGAGAGAGACAGCGAGAGAGAGACAGTCAGCGAGAGAGAGAGAGAGAGCGAGAGAGAGGGAGACAGACAGCGAGAGAGAGAGACTGACAGTGAGAGAGAGAGAGAGAGAGACAGCGAGAGAGAGACAGCGAGAGAGAAATACACAGCGAGAGAGAGAGTGAGACAGCGAGAGAAAGTGTGACAGACAGCGAGAGAGAGGGAGACAGACAGCGAGAGAGAGAGACTGACAGTGAGAGAGAGAGAGACATCGAGAGAGAGACAGACAGCGAGAGAGAGACAGCGAGAGAGTGACAGCGAGAGAGAGAGAGACAGCGAGAGAGAGACAGTCAGCGAGAGAGAGAGACAGCGAGAGAGAGGGAGGCAGACAGCGAGAGAGAGACTGACAGTGAGAGAGAGAGAGAGACAGCGAGAGAGAAATACACAGCGAGAGAGAGAGAGACAGACGGCAAGAGAGAGAAAGATAGACAGTGAGAGAAAGACACAGCGAGAGAGAGACAGACAGTGAGAGAGAGAGTGACAACGAGAGAGTGACAGACAGCGAGCGAGAGAGAGAGAGAGACAGCGAGAGAGAGACAACAAGAGAGAGTGAGACAGCGAGAGAAAGAGTGACAGACAGCGAGAGAGAGACAGACAGGGAGAGAGACAGCGAGAGAGGGAGAGAGACGGCGAGAGAGAGAGAGACAGCGAGACAGAGACAACGAGAGAGAAATACACAGCGAGAGAGAGACAGCGAGAGAGAGAGAGAGAGACAGCGAGCGAGAGAGAAAGCGAGAGAGAGACAACGAGAGAGAGACAGTGAGAGAGAGAGACAGACAGGGAGAGAGACAGCGAGAGAGGGAGAGAGACGGCGAGAGAGATACAGCGAGAGAGAGACAGACAGCGAGGGAGAGAGATGGAGACAGCGAGAGAATGACAACGAGAGAGAGAGAGAGTGAGACAGCGAGAGAAAGTGTGACAGACAGCGAGAGAGAGACAGCGAGAGAGAGGGAGACAGACAGTGTAAGAGAGAGAGAGCGAGAGAGAGACAGCGAGAGAGAGAGACAGCGAGAGAGAGACAGCGAGAGAGAGACAGTCAGCGAGAGAGAGAGAGACAGCGAGAGAGAGGGAGACAGACAGCGAGAGAGAGAGACTGACAGTGAGAGAGAGGGAGACAGACAGCGAGAGAGAGAGACTGACAGTGAGAGGGAGACAGAGAGAAACAGCGAGAGAGAGACAGCGAGAGAGAAATACACAGCGAGAGAGAGAGTGAGACAGCGAGAGAAAGTGTGACAGACAGCGAGAGAGAGGGAGACAGACAGCGAGAGAGACAGCGAGAGAGAGAGACAGTCAGCGAGAGAGAGAGAGATAGACAGTGAGAGAGAGAGACTGACAGTGAGAGAGAGAGAGAGAGAGAGAGACAGACAGTGAGAAAGAGACAGCGAGAGAGTGACCGAGAGAGAGACAGTCAGCGAGAGAGAGAGAAAGACAGACGGTGAGAGAGAGACAGTGAGAGCGGTACAGCGAGAGAGAGACAGAGAGAGAGAGACAGACAGGGAGAGAGAGAGAGACAGCGATAGAGGGAGAGAGACGGCGAGAGAGACACAGTGAGAGAGAGAGAGAGACAGACAGCGAGAGAGAGACAGCGAGAGAGAGACAGACAGCGAGAGAGAGAGAAAGACAGACGGTGAGAGAGAGACAGTGAGAGAGAGACAGCGAGAGAGAGACAGTGAGAGAGAGACAGACAGGGAGAGAGAGAGAGACAGCGAAAGAGGGAGAGAGACAGCGAGAGAGAGAGAGACAGCGAGAGAGAGACAGTGAGAGAGAGAGACAGCAAGAGAGAGAGAGAGAGAGACAGCGAGAGAGAGCGAGACAGCGAGAGAGAGACAGTGAGAGAGGGAGACAGACGGCGAGAGAGAGAGAGACAGCGAGAGAGAGACAGTGAGAGAGAGAGACAGCGAGAGAGAGAGAGACAGCGAGAGAGAGAGAGAGACAGCGAGAGAGAAACGAGAGAGAGAGAGGGAGAGAGAGACAGCGAGTGAGAGAGACAGACAGCGAGAGAGAGAGACTGGCAGTGAGAGGGAGAGAGAGAGAGACAGCGAGAGAGAAATACACAGCGAGAGAGAGAGTGAGACAGCGAGAGAAAGTGTGACAGACAGCGAGAGAGAGACAGCGAGAGAGAGAGAGACAGCGAGAGAGAAATACACAGCGAGAGAGAGGGAGACAGACAGCGAGAGAGAGAGACAGCGAGAGAGAGACAGACAGTGAGAAAGAGACAGCGAGAGAGTGACCGAGAGAGAGAGAGAGACAGCGAGAGAGAGACAGTCAGCGAGAGAGAGAGAGGGAGACAGACAGCGAGAGAGAGAGACTGACAGTGAGAGAGAGAGAGAGAGAGACAGCGAGAGAGAGACAGCGAGGGAGAAATACACAGCGAGAGAGTGAGACAGCGAGAGAAGGTGTGACAGATAGCGAGAGAGAGACAGACAGCGAGAGAGAGGGAGAGACAGCGAGCGAGAGAGAAAGCGAGAGAGAGTTAGACAGACAGTGAGAGAGAGACAGACAGCGAGAGAGAGAGAGACAGCGAGAGAGAGAGAGGGAGACAGACAGCGAGAGAGAGACAGTCAGCGAGAGAGAGAGAGACAGCGAGAGAGAGGGAGACAGACAGCGAGAGAGAGAGACTGACAGTGAGAGGGAGACAGAGAGAAACAGCGAGAGAGAGACAGCGAGAGAGAAATACACAGCGAGAGAGAGAGTGAGACAGCGAGAGAAAGTGTGACAGACAGCGAGAGAGAGATAGCGAGAGAGAGAGACAGCGAGAGAGAGACAGACAGTGAGAAAGAGACAGCGAGAGAGTGACCGAGAGAGAGAGAGAGACAGCGAGAGAGAGACAGTCAGCGAGAGAGAGAGAGAGAGCGAGAGAGAGGGAGACAGACAGCGAGAGAGAGAGACTGACAGTGAGAGAGAGAGAGAGAGAGACAGCGAGAGAGAGACAGCGAGAGAGAAATACACAGCGAGAGAGAGAGTGAGACAGCGAGAGAAAGTGTGACAGACAGCGAGAGAGAGGGAGACAGACAGCGAGAGAGAGAGACTGACAGTGAGAGAGAGAGAGAGAGAGACATCGAGAGAGAGACAGACAGCGAGAGAGAGACAGCGAGAGAGTGACAGCGAGAGAGAGAGAGACAGCGAGAGAGAGACAGTCAGCGAGAGAGAGAGACAGCGAGAGAGAGGGAGGCCGACAGCGAGAGAGAGACTGACAGTGAGAGAGAGAGAGAGACAGCGAGAGAGAAATACACAGCGAGAGAGAGAGAGACAGACGGCAAGAGAGAGAAAGATAGACAGTGAGAGAAAGACACAGCGAGAGAGAGACAGACAGTGAGAGAGAGAGTGACAGCGAGAGAATGACAGACAGCGAGCGAGAGAGAGAGAGACAGCGAGAGAGAGACAACAAGAGAGAGTGAGACAGCGAGAGAAAGAGTGACAGACAGTGAGAGAGAGAGACAGACAGGGAGAGAGACAGCGAGAGAGGGAGAGAGACGGCGAGAGAGAGAGAGACAGCGAGACAGAGACAACGAGAGAGAAATACACAGCGAGAGAGAGACAGCGAGAGAGAGAGAGAGACAGCGAGCGAGAGAGAAAGCGAGAGAGAGACAACGAGAGAGAGACAGTGAGAGAGAGAGACAGACAGAGAGAGAGACAGCGAGAGAGAGACAGCGAGAGAGAGGGAGAGACAGCGAGCGAGAGAGAAAGCGAGAGAGTTAGACAGACAGTGAGAGAGAGACAGACTGCGAGAGAGAGACAGACAGCGAGGGAGAGAGAACGAGAAAGAGAGAGAGTGAGACAGCGAGAGAGAGACAGACAGCGAGAGAGAGACAGACAGCGAGAGGGAGACAGCGAGCGAGTGAGTGACAGACAGCGAGAGAGAGACAGACAGCGAGAGAGAGGGAGAGACAGCGAGCGAGAGAGAAAGCGAGAGAGAGTTAGACAGACAGTGAGAGAGAGACAGACTGCGAGATAGAGAGAGACAGCGAGAGAGAGACAACGAGAGAGAGAGAGTGAGACAGCGAGAGAAAGTGTGACAGATACCGAGAGAGAGACAGACAGCGAAAGAGAGGGAGAGACAGCGAGCGAGAGAGAAAGCGAGAGAGAGAGAGTTAGACAGACAGTGAGAGAGAGACAGACAGCGAGAGAGAGACAGACAGCGAGGGAGAGAGATGGAGACAGCGAGAGAGAGACAACGAGAGAGAGAGAGAGTGAGACAGCGAGAGAAAGTGTGACAGACAGCGAGAGAGAGACAGCGAGAGAGAGGGAGACAGACAGTGTGAGAGAGAGAGAGAGACAGCGAGAGAGAGAGACATCGAGAGAGAGACAGACAGTGAGAAAGAGACAGCGAGAGAGTGACAGCGAGAGAGACACAGTCAGCGAGAGAGAGAGAGACAGCGAGAGAGAGGGAGACAGACAGTGAGAGGGAGAGAGAGAGAGACAGCGAGAGAGAGACAGCGAGAGAGAAATACACAGCGAGAGAGAGAGTGAGACAGCGAGAGAAAGTGTGACAGACAGCGAGAGAGAGGGAGACAGACAGCAAGAGAGAGAGACTGACAGTGAGAGAGAGAGAGAGAGACAGTGAGAGAGAGACAGACACCGAGAGAGAGACAGCGAGAGAGTGACAGCGAGAGAGAGAGAGACAGCGAGAGAGAGAGAGACAACTAGAGAGAGACAGTCAGCGAGAGAGAGAGACAGCGAGAGAGAGGGAGACAGACAGCGAGAGAGAGAGACTGACAGTGAGAGAGAGAGAGAGAGACAGCGAGAGAGAAATACACAGCGAGAGAGAGAGACAGACGGCGAGAGAGAAAGATAGACAGTGAGAGAAAGAGACACAGCGAGAGAGAGACAGACAGTGAGAGAGAGAGTGACAGCGAGAGAGTGACAGACAGCGAGCGAGAGAGACAGACAGGGAGAGAGACAGCGAGAGAGGGAGAGAGACGGCGAGAGAGAGAGGGACAGCGAGACAGAGACAACGAGAGAGAAATACACAGCGAGAGAGAGACAGCGAGAGAGAGAGAGAGACAGCGAGCGAGAGAGAAAGCGAGAGAGAGACAACGAGAGAGAGACAGTGAGAGAGAGAGACAGACAGGGAGAGAGACAGCGAGAGAGGGAGAGAGAGAGAGACAGCGAGAGAGGGAGAGAGACGGCGAGAGAGAGAGAGACAGCGAGAGAGAGACAGACAGCGAGAGAGAGAGACAGACAGACGGTGAGAGAGAGACAGCGAGAGAGAGACAGCGAGAGAGAGACAGCGAGAGAGAGAGACATAGAGAGAGAGACAGACAGGGAGAGAGAGAGAGACAGCGAGAGAGGGAGAGAGACGGCGAGAGAGAGAGAGACAGTGAGAGAGAGAGACAGCGAGAGAGAGACAGTGAGAGAGGGAGAGAGACGGGGCGAGAGAGAGAGACAGCGAGAGAGAGAGAGAGAGACAGCGAGAGAGAGACAGACAGCGAGAGAGAAACGAGAGAGAGAGAGAGAGCGAGAGAGAGACAGGGAGAGAGAGACAGTGAGAGAGAGAGAGAGACAGCGAGAGAGAGACAGTCAGCGAGAGAGAGAGAGGGAGACAGACAGCGAGAGAGAGAGACTGACAGTGAGAGAGAGAGAGAGAGAGACAGCGAGAGAGAGACAGCGAGGGAGAAATACACAGCGAGAGAGTGAGACAGCGAGAGAAGGTGTGACAGATAGCGAGAGAGAGACAGACAGCGAGAGAGAGGGAGAGACAGCGAGCGAGAGAGAAAGCGAGAGAGAGTTAGACAGACAGTGAGAGAGAGACAGACAGCGAGAGAGAGGGAGAGACAGCGAGAGAGAGACAGTCAGCGAGAGAGAGAGAGACAGCGAGAGAGAGGGAGACAGACAGCGAGAGGGAGACAGTCAGCGAGAGAGAGAGAGACAGCGAGAGAGAGGGAGACAGACAGCGAGAGAGAGAGACTGACAGTGAGAGGGAGACAGAGAGAAACAGCGAGAGAGAGACAGCGAGAGAGAAATACACAGCGAGAGAGAGAGTGAGACAGCGAGAGAAAGTGTGACAGACAGCGAGAGAGAGATAGCGAGAGAGAGAGACAGCGAGAGAGAGACAGACAGTGAGAAAGAGACAGCGAGAGAGTGACCGAGAGAGAGAGAGAGACAGCGAGAGAGAGACAGTCAGCGAGAGAGAGAGAGAGAGCAAGAGAGAGGGAGACAGACAGCGAGAGAGAGAGACTGACAGTGAGAGAGAGAGAGAGAGAGACAGCGAGAGAGAGACAGCGAGAGAGAAATACACAGCGAGAGAAAGTGTGACAGACAGCGAGAGAGAGGGAGACAGACAGCGAGAGAGAGAGACTGACAGTGAGAGAGAGAGAGAGAGAGAGAGACATCGAGAGAGAGACAGACAGCGAGAGAGAGACAGCGAGAGAGTGACAGCGAGAGAGAGAGAGACAGCGAGAGAGAGACAGTCAGCGAGAGAGAGAGACAGCGAGAGAGAGGGAGGCAGACAGCGAGAGAGAGACTGACAGTGAGAGAGAGAGAGAGACAGCGAGAGAGAAATACACAGCGAGAGAGAGAGAGACAGACGGCAAGAGAGAGAAAGATAGACAGTGAGAGAAAGACACAGCGAGAGAGAGACAGACAGTGAGAGAGAGAGTGACAGCGAGAGAGTGACAGACAGCGAGCGAGAGAGAGAGAGACAGCGAGAGAGAGATAACAAGAGAGAGTGAGACAGCGAGAGAAAGAGTGACAGACAGTGAGAGAGAGAGACAGACAGGGAGAGAGACAGCGAGAGAGGGAGAGAGACGGCGAGAGAGAGAGAGACAGCGAGACAGAGACAACGAGAGAGAAATACACAGCGAGAGAGAGACAGCGAGAGAGAGAGAGAGACAGCGAGCGAGAGAGAAAGCGAGAGAGAGACAACGAGAGAGAGACAGTGAGAGAGAGAGACAGACAGAGAGAGAGACAGCGAGAGAGAGACAGCGAGAGAGAGGGAGAGACAGCGAGCGAGAGAGAAAGCGAGAGAGTTAGACAGACAGTGAGAGAGAGACAGACTGCGAGAGAGAGACAGACAGCGAGGGAGAGAGAACGAGAAAGAGAGAGAGTGAGACAGCGAGAGAGAGACAGACAGCGAGAGAGAGACAGACAGCGAGAGGGAGACAGCGAGCGAGTGAGTGACAGACAGCGAGAGAGAGACAGACAGCGAGAGAGAGGGAGAGACAGCGAGCGAGAGAGAAAGCGAGAGAGAGTTAGACAGACAGTGAGAGAGAGACAGACTGCGAGATAGAGAGAGACAGCGAGAGAGAGACAACGAGAGAGAGAGAGTGAGACAGCGAGAGAAAGTGTGACAGATACCGAGAGAGAGACAGACAGCGAAAGAGAGGGAGAGACAGCGAGCGAGAGAGAAAGCGAGAGAGAGAGAGTTAGACAGACAGTGAGAGAGAGACAGACAGCGAGAGAGAGACAGACAGCGAGGGAGAGAGATGGAGACAGCGAGAGAGAGACAACGAGAGAGAGAGAGAGTGAGACAGCGAGAGAAAGTGTGACAGACAGCGAGAGAGAGACAGCGAGCGAGAGGGAGACAGACAGTGTGAGAGAGAGAGAGAGACAGCGAGAGAGAGAGACATCGAGAGAGAGACAGACAGTGAGAAAGAGACAGCGAGAGAGTGACAGCGAGAGAGACACAGTCAGCGAGAGAGAGAGAGACAGCGAGAGAGAGGGAGACAGACAGTGAGAGGGAGAGAGAGAGAGACAGCGAGAGAGAGACAGCGAGAGAGAAATACACAGCGAGAGAGAGAGTGAGACAGCGAGAGAAAGTGTGACAGACAGCGAGAGAGAGGGAGACAGACAGCAAGAGAGAGAGACTGACAGTGAGAGAGAGAGAGAGAGACAGTGAGAGAGAGACAGACACCGAGAGAGAGACAGCGAGAGAGTGACAGCGAGAGAGAGAGAGACAGCGAGAGAGAGAGAGACATCTAGAGAGAGACAGTCAGCGAGAGAGAGAGACAGCGAGAGAGAGGGAGACAGACAGCGAGAGAGAGAGACTGACAGTGAGAGAGAGAGAGAGAGACAGCGAGAGAGAAATACACAGCGAGAGAGAGAGACAGACGGCAAGAGAGAGAAAGATAGACAGTGAGAGAAAGAGACACAGCGAGAGAGAGACAGACAGTGAGAGAGAGAGTGACAGCGAGAGAGTGACAGACAGCGAGCGAGAGAGACAGACAGGGAGAGAGACAGCGAGAGAGGGAGAGAGACGGCGAGAGAGAGAGGGACAGCGAGACAGAGACAACGAGAGAGAAATACACAGCGAGAGAGAGACAGCGAGAGAGAGAGAGAGACAGCGAGCGAGAGAGAAAGCGAGAGAGAGACAACGAGAGAGAGACAGTGAGAGAGAGAGACAGACAGGGAGAGAGACAGCGAGAGAGGGAGAGAGAGAGAGACAGCGAGAGAGGGAGAGAGACGGCGAGAGAGAGAGAGACAGCGAGAGAGAGACAGACAGCGAGAGAGAGAGACAGACAGACGGTGAGAGAGAGACAGCGAGAGAGAGACAGCGAGAGAGAGACAGCGAGAGAGAGAGACATAGAGAGAGAGACAGACAGGGAGAGAGAGAGAGACAGCGAGAGAGGGAGAGAGACGGCGAGAGAGAGAGAGACAGTGAGAGAGAGAGACAGCGAGAGAGAGACAGTGAGAGAGGGAGAGAGACGGGGCGAGAGAGAGAGACAGCGAGAGAGAGAGAGAGAGACAGCGAGAGAGAGACAGACAGCGAGAGAGAAACGAGAGAGAGAGAGAGAGCGAGAGAGAGACAGGGAGAGAGAGACAGTGAGAGAGAGAGAGAGACAGCGAGAGAGAGACAGTCAGC
This sequence comes from Scyliorhinus torazame, assembly GCF_047496885.1. Taxonomy (NCBI): domain Eukaryota; kingdom Metazoa; phylum Chordata; class Chondrichthyes; order Carcharhiniformes; family Scyliorhinidae; genus Scyliorhinus; species Scyliorhinus torazame. The sequence continues at coordinate 19,336,207 of NC_092730.1, read as the reverse complement.
GAGAGAGAGAGAGGGAGACAGACAGCGAGAGAGAGAGACTGACAGTGAGAGAGAGAGAGAGAGAGACAGCGAGAGAGAGACAGCGAGGGAGAAATACACAGCGAGAGAGTGAGACAGCGAGAGAAGGTGTGACAGATAGCGAGAGAGAGACAGACAGCGAGAGAGAGGGAGAGACAGCGAGCGAGAGAGAAAGCGAGAGAGAGTTAGACAGACAGTGAGAGAGAGACAGACAGCGAGAGAGAGGGAGAGACAGCGAGAGAGAGACAGTCAGCGAGAGAGAGAGAGACAGCGAGAGAGAGGGAGACAGACAGCGAGAGGGAGACAGTCAGCGAGAGAGAGAGAGAGAGAGAGACAGCGAGAGAGAGGGAGACAGACAGCGAGAGAGAGAGACTGACAGTGAGAGGGAGACAGAGAGAAACAGCGAGAGAGAGACAGCGAGAGAGAAATACACAGCGAGAGAGAGAGTGAGACAGCGAGAGAAAGTGTGACAGACAGCGAGAGAGAGATAGCGAGAGAGAGAGACAGCGAGAGAGAGACAGACAGTGAGAAAGAGACAGCGAGAGAGTGACCGAGAGAGAGAGAGAGACAGCGAGAGAGAGACAGTCAGCGAGAGAGAGAGAGAGAGCAAGAGAGAGGGAGACAGACAGCGAGAGAGAGAGACTGACAGTGAGAGAGAGAGAGAGAGAGACAGCGAGAGAGAGACAGCGAGAGAGAAATACACAGCGAGAGAGAGAGTGAGACAGCGAGAGAAAGTGTGACAGACAGCGAGAGAGAGGGAGACAGACAGCGAGAGAGAGAGACTGACAGTGAGAGAGAGAGAGAGAGAGAGAGACATCGAGAGAGAGACAGACAGCGAGAGAGAGACAGCGAGAGAGTGACAGCGAGAGAGAGAGAGACAGCGAGAGAGAGACAGTCAGCGAGAGAGAGAGACAGCGAGAGAGAGGGAGGCAGACAGCGAGAGAGAGACTGACAGTGAGAGAGAGAGAGAGACAGCGAGAGAGAAATACACAGCGAGAGAGAGAGAGACAGACGGCAAGAGAGAGAAAGATAGACAGTGAGAGAAAGACACAGCGAGAGAGAGACAGACAGTGAGAGAGAGAGTGACAGCGAGAGAGTGACAGACAGCGAGCGAGAGAGAGAGAGACAGCGAGAGAGAGATAACAAGAGAGAGTGAGACAGCGAGAGAAAGAGTGACAGACAGTGAGAGAGAGAGACAGACAGGGAGAGAGACAGCGAGAGAGGGAGAGAGACGGCGAGAGAGAGAGAGACAGCGAGACAGAGACAACGAGAGAGAAATACACAGCGAGAGAGAGACAGCGAGAGAGAGAGAGAGACAGCGAGCGAGAGAGAAAGCGAGAGAGAGACAACGAGAGAGAGACAGTGAGAGAGAGAGACAGACAGAGAGAGAGACAGCGAGAGAGAGACAGCGAGAGAGAGGGAGAGACAGCGAGCGAGAGAGAAAGCGAGAGAGTTAGACAGACAGTGAGAGAGAGACAGACTGCGAGAGAGAGACAGACAGCGAGGGAGAGAGAACGAGAAAGAGAGAGAGTGAGACAGCGAGAGAGAGACAGACAGCGAGAGAGAGACAGACAGCGAGAGGGAGACAGCGAGCGAGTGAGTGACAGACAGCGAGAGAGAGACAGACAGCGAGAGAGAGGGAGAGACAGCGAGCGAGAGAGAAAGCGAGAGAGAGTTAGACAGACAGTGAGAGAGAGACAGACTGCGAGATAGAGAGAGACAGCGAGAGAGAGACAACGAGAGAGAGAGAGTGAGACAGCGAGAGAAAGTGTGACAGATACCGAGAGAGAGACAGACAGCGAAAGAGAGGGAGAGACAGCGAGCGAGAGAGAAAGCGAGAGAGAGAGAGTTAGACAGACAGTGAGAGAGAGACAGACAGCGAGAGAGAGACAGACAGCGAGGAAGAGAGATGGAGACAGCGAGAGAGAGACAACGAGAGAGAGAGAGAGTGAGACAGCGAGAGAAAGTGTGACAGACAGCGAGAGAGAGACAGCGAGAGAGAGGGAGACAGACAGTGTGAGAGAGAGAGAGAGACAGCGAGAGAGAGAGACATCGAGAGAGAGACAGACAGTGAGAAAGAGACAGCGAGAGAGTGACAGCGAGAGAGACACAGTCAGCGAGAGAGAGAGAGACAGCGAGAGAGAGGGAGACAGACAGTGAGAGGGAGAGAGAGAGAGACAGCGAGAGAGAGACAGCGAGAGAGAAATACACAGCGAGAGAGAGAGTGAGACAGCGAGAGAAAGTGTGACAGACAGCGAGAGAGAGGGAGACAGACAGCAAGAGAGAGAGACTGACAGTGAGAGAGAGAGAGAGAGACAGTGAGAGAGAGACAGACACCGAGAGAGAGACAGCGAGAGAGTGACAGCGAGAGAGAGAGAGACAGCGAGAGAGAGAGAGACAACTAGAGAGAGACAGTCAGCGAGAGAGAGAGACAGCGAGAGAGAGGGAGACAGACAGCGAGAGAGAGAGACTGACAGTGAGAGAGAGAGAGAGAGAGACAGCGAGAGAGAAATACACAGCGAGAGAGAGAGAGACAGACGGCAAGAGAGAGAAAGATAGACAGTGAGAGAAAGAGACACAGCGAGAGAGAGACAGACAGTGAGAGAGAGAGTGACAGCGAGAGAGTGACAGACAGCGAGCGAGAGAGACAGACAGGGAGAGAGACAGCGAGAGAGGGAGAGAGACGGCGAGAGAGAGAGGGACAGCGAGACAGAGACAACGAGAGAGAAATACACAGCGAGAGAGAGACAGCGAGAGAGAGAGAGAGACAGCGAGCGAGAGAGAAAGCGAGAGAGAGACAACGAGAGAGAGACAGTGAGAGAGAGAGACAGACAGGGAGAGAGACAGCGAGAGAGGGAGAGAGAGAGAGACAGCGAGAGAGGGAGAGAGACGGCGAGAGAGAGAGAGACAGCGAGAGAGAGACAGACAGCGAGAGAGAGAGACAGACAGACGGTGAGAGAGAGACAGCGAGAGAGAGACAGCGAGAGAGAGACAGCGAGAGAGAGAGACATAGAGAGAGAGACAGACAGGGAGAGAGAGAGAGACAGCGAGAGAGGGAGAGAGACGGCGAGAGAGAGAGAGACAGTGAGAGAGAGAGACAGCGAGAGAGAGACAGTGAGAGAGGGAGAGAGACGGGGCGAGAGAGAGAGACAGCGAGAGAGAGAGAGAGAGACAGCGAGAGAGAGACAGACAGCGAGAGAGAAACGAGAGAGAGAGAGAGAGCGAGAGAGAGACAGGGAGAGAGAGACAGTGAGAGAGAGAGAGAGACAGGGAGATAGAGACAGTGAGAGAGAGACAGCGAGTGAGAGAGACAGACAGCGAGAGACAAACAGCGAGAGAGAGACAGCGAGAGAGAGAGACAGACAGCGAGAGAGAGGGAGAGACAGCGAGCGAGAGAGAGACAGCGAGAGAGAGACAGACAGCGAGAGAGAGAGACAGACAGCGAGAGAGAGACAGCGAGCGAGAGAGAGACAGCGAGAGAGAGAGAGAGACAGCGAGAGAGAGACAGCGAGAGAGAGAGACTGACAGCGAGAGAGAGACAGACAGCGAGAGAGGGAGAGACAGCGAGAGAGACAGAGAGCGAGACAGCGACAGAGAGAGAGACAGTGAGAGAAAGACAGCGAGCGAGAGAGAGACAGACAGCGAGAGAGAGACAGCGAGAGAGAGACAGACAGCGAGAGAGAGGGAGAGACAGCGAGCGAGAGAGAAAGCGAGAGTTAGACAGACAGTGAGAGAGAGACAGACTGCGAGAGAGAGAGAGACAGCGAGAGAGAGAGAACGAGAGAGAGAGAGAGTGAGACAGCGAGAGGGAGACAGCGAGAGAGAGAGAGAGTGAGACAGCGAGAGAAAGTGTGACAGATAGCGAGAGAGAGACAGACAGCGAGAGAGAGGGAGAGACAGCGAGCGAGAGAGAACGAGAGAGAGAGAGAGCGAGACAGCGAGAGGGAGGCAGCGAGCAAGTGAGAGACAGACAGCGAGAGAGAGACAGCGAGAGAGAGAGAGACAGACAGCGAGAGAGAGACAGACAGTGAGAGAGAGAGAGAGACAGACAGCGAGAGGGAGACAGCGAGCGAGTGAGAGACAGACAGCGAGAGAGAGACAGACAGCGAGAGAGAGGGAGAGACAGCGAGCGAGAGAGAAAGCGAGAGAGAGTTAGACAGACAGTGAGAGAGAGACAGACTGCGAGAGAGAGACAGACTGCGAGAGAGAGACAGACAGCGAGAGAGAGAGAAAGCGAGAGAGAGTTAGACAGACAGTGAGAGAGAGACAGACTGCGAGCGAGAGAGAGACAGCGAGTGAGAGACAACGAGAGAGAGAGAGAGTGAGACAGCAAGAGAAAGTGTGACAGATAGGGAGAGAGAGACAGACAGCAAGAGAGAGGGAGAGACAGCGAGCGAGAGAGAAAGCGAGAGAGAGAGTTAGACAGACAGCGAGAGAGGGACAGCGAGAGAGTGGGAGACAGACAGCGAGAGAGAGAGACTGACAGTGAGAGAGAGAGAGAGAGAGACAGCGAGAGAGAGACAGACAGTGAGAGAGAGAGACAGCGAGAGAGTGACAGCGAGGGAGAGAGAGACAGCGAGAGAGCGACAGTCAGCGAGAGAGAGAGAGACAGCGAGCGAGAGAGAGACAGGGAGAGAGACAGCGAGAGAGAGAGACTGACAGTGAGAGAGAGAGAGACAGCGAGCGAGAAAGCGAGAGAGAGACAACGAGAGAGAGACAGTGAGAGAGAGAGACAGACAGAGAGAGAGACAGCGAGAGAGAGGCAGCGAGAGAGAGGGAGAGACAGCGAGCGAGAGAGAAAGCGAGAGAGTTAGACAGACAGTGAGAGAGAGCCAGACTGCGAGAGAGAGACAGACAGTGAGGGAGAGAGAACGAGAGAGAGAGAGAGACAGACAGCGAGAGAGAGACAGACAGCGAGAGAGAGAGACTGACAGTAAGAGGGAGAGAGAGAGAGACAGCGAGAGAGAGACAGCGAGAGAGAAATACACAGCGAGACAGAGAGTGAGACAGCGAGAGAAAGTGTGACAGACAGCGAGAGTGAGACAGCGAGAGAGAGGGAGACAGACAGCGAGAGAGAGACAGCGAGAGAGAGAGACAGCGAGAGAGAGAGAGACAGCGAGAGAGAGGGAGACAGACAGCGAGAGAGAGAGACTCACAGTGAGAGAGAGAGAGAGAGAGAGACAGCGAGAGAGAAATACACAGCGAGAGAAAGAGTGAGACAGCGAGAGAAAGTGTGACAGACAGCGAGAGAGAGGCAGACAGATAGCGAGAGAGAGAGAGACAGTGAGAGAGAGACAGACAGCGAGAGTGAGACAGCGAGAGAGTGACAGCGAGAGAGAGACAGCGAGAGAGAGAGAGACAACGAGAGAGAGACAGTCAGCGAGAGAGAGAGACAGCGAGAGAGAGGGAGACAGACAGCGAGAGAGAGAGACTGACAGTGAGAGAGAGAGAGACAGCGAGAGAGAAATACACAGCGAGAGAGAGAGAGACAGACGGCAAGAGAGAGAAAGATAGACAGTGAGAGAAAGAGACACAGCGAGAGAGAGACAGACAGTGAGAGAGAGAGTGACAGCGAGAGAGTGACAGACAGCGAGCGAGAGAGAGAGAGACAGCGAGAGAGAAACAACAAGAGAGAGTGAGACAGCGAGAGAAAGAGTGACAGACAGTGAGAGAGAGACAGCGAGAGAGAGACAGAGAGAGCGAGAGAGAGACAGCGAGAGAGAGAGAGACAGACAGCGAGAGAGAGACAGCGAGAGAGAGAGAGAGACAGGGAGAGAGACAGCGAGAGAGGGAGAGAGACGGAGAGAGAGAGACAGCGAGAGAGAAATACACAGCGAGAAAGACAGCGAGAGAGAGAGAGAGACAGCGAGCGAGAGAGAAAGCGAGAGAGAGACAACGAGAGAGAGACAGTGAGAGAGAGAGACAGACAGAGAGAGAGACAGCGAGAGAGAGACAGCGAGAGAGAGGGAGAGACAGCGAGCGAGAGAGAAAGCGAGAGAGTTAGACAGACAGTGAGAGAGAGACAGACTGCGAGAGAGAGACAGACAGCGAGGGAGAGAGAACGAGAAAGAGAGAGAGTGAGACAGCGAGAGAGAGACAGACAGCGAGAGAGAGACAGACAGCGAGAGGGAGACAGCGAGCGAGTGAGTGACAGACAGCGAGAGAGAGACAGACAGCGAGAGAGAGGGAGAGACAGTGAGCGAGAGAGAAAGCGAGAGAGAGTTAGACAGACAGTGAGAGAGAGACAGACTGCGAGAGAGAGAGAGACAGCGAGAGAGAGACAACGAGAGAGAGAGAGTGAGACAGCGAGAGAAAGTGTGACAGATACCGAGAGAGAGACAGACAGCGAAAGAGAGGGAGAGACAGCGAGCAAGAGAGAAAGCGAGAGAGAGAGAGTTAGACAGACAGTGAGAGAGAGACAGACAGCGAGAGAGAGACAGACAGCGAGGGAGAGAGATGGAGACAGCGAGAGAGAGACAACGAGAGAGAGAGAGAGTGAGACAGCGAGAGAAAGTGTGACAGACAGCGAGAGAGAGACAGCGAGAGAGAGGGAGACAGACAGTGTGAGAGAGAGAGAGAGACAGCGAGAGAGAGAGACAGCGAGAGAGACAGACAGTGAGAAAGAGACAGAGAGAGACAGACAGCGAGAGAGAGACAGACAGCGAGAGGGAGACAGCGAGCGAGTGAGTGACAGACAGCGAGAGAGAGACAGACAGCGAGAGAGAGACAACGAGAGAGAGAGAGAGTGAGACAGCGAGAGAAAGTGTGACAGATACCGAGAGAGAGACAGACAGCGAAAGAGAGGGAGAGACAGCGAGCAAGAGAGAAAGCGAGAGAGAGAGAGTTAGACAGACAGTGAGAGAGAGACAGACAGCGAGAGAGAGACAGACAGCGAGGGAGAGAGATGGAGACAGCGAGAGAGAGACAACGAGAGAGAGAGAGAGTGAGACAGCGAGAGAAAGTGTGACAGACAGCGAGAGAGAGACAGCGAGAGAGAGGGAGACAGACAGTGTGAGAGAGAGAGAGAGACAGCGAGAGAGAGAGACAGCGAGAGAGAGACAGACAGTGAGAAAGAGACAGCGAGAGAGTGACAGCGAGAGAGAGACAGTCAGCGAGAGAGAGAGAAACAGCGAGAGAGAGAGACAGACAGCGAGAGACAAACAGCGAGAGAGAGACAGCGAGAGAGAGAGACAGACAGCGAGAGAGAGGGAGAGACAGCGAGCGAGAGAGAGACAGCGAGAGAGAGACAGACAGCGAGAGAGAGAGACAGACAGCGAGAGAGAGACAGCGAGCGAGAGAGAGACAGCGAGAGAGAGAGAGAGACAGCGAGAGAGAGACAGCGAGAGAGAGAGACTGACAGCGAGAGAGAGACAGACAGCGAGAGAGGGAGAGACAGCGAGAGAGACAGAGAGCGAGACAGCGACAGAGAGAGAGACAGTGAGAGAAAGACAGCGAGCGAGAGAGAGACAGACAGCGAGAGAGAGACAGCGAGAGAGAGACAGACAGCGAGAGAGAGGGAGAGACAGCGAGCGAGAGAGAAAGCGAGAGTTAGACAGACAGTGAGAGAGAGACAGACTGCGAGAGAGAGAGAGACAGCGAGAGAGAGAGAACGAGAGAGAGAGAGAGTGAGACAGCGAGAGGGAGACAGCGAGAGAGAGAGAGAGTGAGACAGCGAGAGAAAGTGTGACAGATAGCGAGAGAGAGACAGACAGCGAGAGAGAGGGAGAGACAGCGAGCGAGAGAGAACGAGAGAGAGAGAGAGCGAGACAGCGAGAGGGAGGCAGCGAGCAAGTGAGAGACAGACAGCGAGAGAGAGACAGCGAGAGAGAGAGAGACAGACAGCGAGAGAGAGACAGACAGTGAGAGAGAGAGAGAGACAGACAGCGAGAGGGAGACAGCGAGCGAGTGAGAGACAGACAGCGAGAGAGAGACAGACAGCGAGAGAGAGGGAGAGACAGCGAGCGAGAGAGAAAGCGAGAGAGAGTTAGACAGACAGTGAGAGAGAGACAGACTGCGAGAGAGAGACAGACTGCGAGAGAGAGACAGACAGCGAGAGAGAGAGAAAGCGAGAGAGAGTTAGACAGACAGTGAGAGAGAGACAGACTGCGAGCGAGAGAGAGACAGCGAGTGAGAGACAACGAGAGAGAGAGAGAGTGAGACAGCAAGAGAAAGTGTGACAGATAGGGAGAGAGAGACAGACAGCAAGAGAGAGGGAGAGACAGCGAGCGAGAGAGAAAGCGAGAGAGAGAGTTAGACAGACAGCGAGAGAGGGACAGCGAGAGAGTGGGAGACAGACAGCGAGAGAGAGAGACTGACAGTGAGAGAGAGAGAGAGAGAGACAGCGAGAGAGAGACAGACAGTGAGAGAGAGAGACAGCGAGAGAGTGACAGCGAGGGAGAGAGAGACAGCGAGAGAGCGACAGTCAGCGAGAGAGAGAGAGACAGCGAGCGAGAGAGAGACAGGGAGAGAGACAGCGAGAGAGAGAGACTGACAGTGAGAGAGAGAGAGACAGCGAGCGAGAAAGCGAGAGAGAGACAACGAGAGAGAGACAGTGAGAGAGAGAGACAGACAGAGAGAGAGACAGCGAGAGAGAGGCAGCGAGAGAGAGGGAGAGACAGCGAGCGAGAGAGAAAGCGAGAGAGTTAGACAGACAGTGAGAGAGAGCCAGACTGCGAGAGAGAGACAGACAGTGAGGGAGAGAGAACGAGAGAGAGAGAGAGACAGACAGCGAGAGAGAGACAGACAGCGAGAGAGAGAGACTGACAGTAAGAGGGAGAGAGAGAGAGACAGCGAGAGAGAGACAGCGAGAGAGAAATACACAGCGAGACAGAGAGTGAGACAGCGAGAGAAAGTGTGACAGACAGCGAGAGTGAGACAGCGAGAGAGAGGGAGACAGACAGCGAGAGAGAGACAGCGAGAGAGAGAGACAGCGAGAGAGAGAGAGACAGCGAGAGAGAGGGAGACAGACAGCGAGAGAGAGAGACTCACAGTGAGAGAGAGAGAGAGAGAGAGACAGCGAGAGAGAAATACACAGCGAGAGAAAGAGTGAGACAGCGAGAGAAAGTGTGACAGACAGCGAGAGAGAGGCAGACAGATAGCGAGAGAGAGAGAGACAGTGAGAGAGAGACAGACAGCGAGAGTGAGACAGCGAGAGAGTGACAGCGAGAGAGAGACAGCGAGAGAGAGAGAGACAACGAGAGAGAGACAGTCAGCGAGAGAGAGAGACAGCGAGAGAGAGGGAGACAGACAGCGAGAGAGAGAGACTGACAGTGAGAGAGAGAGAGACAGCGAGAGAGAAATACACAGCGAGAGAGAGAGAGACAGACGGCAAGAGAGAGAAAGATAGACAGTGAGAGAAAGAGACACAGCGAGAGAGAGACAGACAGTGAGAGAGAGAGTGACAGCGAGAGAGTGACAGACAGCGAGCGAGAGAGAGAGAGACAGCGAGAGAGAAACAACAAGAGAGAGTGAGACAGCGAGAGAAAGAGTGACAGACAGTGAGAGAGAGACAGCGAGAGAGAGACAGAGAGAGCGAGAGAGAGACAGCGAGAGAGAGAGAGACAGACAGCGAGAGAGAGACAGCGAGAGAGAGAGAGAGACAGGGAGAGAGACAGCGAGAGAGGGAGAGAGACGGAGAGAGAGAGACAGCGAGAGAGAAATACACAGCGAGAAAGACAGCGAGAGAGAGAGAGAGACAGCGAGCGAGAGAGAAAGCGAGAGAGAGACAACGAGAGAGAGACAGTGAGAGAGAGAGACAGACAGAGAGAGAGACAGCGAGAGAGAGACAGCGAGAGAGAGGGAGAGACAGCGAGCGAGAGAGAAAGCGAGAGAGTTAGACAGACAGTGAGAGAGAGACAGACTGCGAGAGAGAGACAGACAGCGAGGGAGAGAGAACGAGAAAGAGAGAGAGTGAGACAGCGAGAGAGAGACAGACAGCGAGAGAGAGACAGACAGCGAGAGGGAGACAGCGAGCGAGTGAGTGACAGACAGCGAGAGAGAGACAGACAGCGAGAGAGAGGGAGAGACAGTGAGCGAGAGAGAAAGCGAGAGAGAGTTAGACAGACAGTGAGAGAGAGACAGACTGCGAGAGAGAGAGAGACAGCGAGAGAGAGACAACGAGAGAGAGAGAGTGAGACAGCGAGAGAAAGTGTGACAGATACCGAGAGAGAGACAGACAGCGAAAGAGAGGGAGAGACAGCGAGCAAGAGAGAAAGCGAGAGAGAGAGAGTTAGACAGACAGTGAGAGAGAGACAGACAGCGAGAGAGAGACAGACAGCGAGGGAGAGAGATGGAGACAGCGAGAGAGAGACAACGAGAGAGAGAGAGAGTGAGACAGCGAGAGAAAGTGTGACAGACAGCGAGAGAGAGACAGCGAGAGAGAGGGAGACAGACAGTGTGAGAGAGAGAGAGAGACAGCGAGAGAGAGAGACAGCGAGAGAGACAGACAGTGAGAAAGAGACAGAGAGAGACAGACAGCGAGAGAGAGACAGACAGCGAGAGGGAGACAGCGAGCGAGTGAGTGACAGACAGCGAGAGAGAGACAGACAGCGAGAGAGAGACAACGAGAGAGAGAGAGAGTGAGACAGCGAGAGAAAGTGTGACAGATACCGAGAGAGAGACAGACAGCGAAAGAGAGGGAGAGACAGCGAGCAAGAGAGAAAGCGAGAGAGAGAGAGTTAGACAGACAGTGAGAGAGAGACAGACAGCGAGAGAGAGACAGACAGCGAGGGAGAGAGATGGAGACAGCGAGAGAGAGACAACGAGAGAGAGAGAGAGTGAGACAGCGAGAGAAAGTGTGACAGACAGCGAGAGAGAGACAGCGAGAGAGAGGGAGACAGACAGTGTGAGAGAGAGAGAGAGACAGCGAGAGAGAGAGACAGCGAGAGAGAGACAGACAGTGAGAAAGAGACAGCGAGAGAGTGACAGCGAGAGAGAGACAGTCAGCGAGAGAGAGAGAAACAGCGAGAGAGAGGGAGACAGACAGCGAGAGAGAGAGACTGACAGTGAGAGGGAGAGAGAGAGAGACAGCGAGAGAGAGACAGCGAGAGAGAAATACACAGCGAGAGAGAGAGTGAGACAGCGAGAGAAAGTGTGACAGACAGCGAGAGAGAGGGAGACAGACAGCGAGAGAGAGAGACTGACAGTGAGAGAGAGAGAGAGAGACAGTGAGAGAGAGACAGACACCGAGAGAGAGACAGCGAGAGAGTGACAGCGAGAGAGAGAGAGACAGCGAGAGAGAGAGAGACAACTAGAGAGAGACAGTCAGCGAGAGAGAGAGACAGCGAGAGAGAGGGAGACAGACAGCGAGAGAGAGAGACTGACAGTGAGAGAGAGAGAGAGAGACAGCGAGAGAGAAATACACAGCGAGAGAGAGAGAGACAGACGGCAAGAGAGAGAAAGATAGACAGTGAGAGAAAGAGACACAGCGAGAGAGAGACAGACAGTGAGAGAGAGAGTGACAGCGAGAGAGTGACAGACAGCGAGCGAGAGAGAGACAGCGAGAGAGAGACACCAAGAGAGAGTGAGACAGCGAGAGAAAGAGTGACAGACAGTGAGAGAGAGAGACAGACAGGGAGAGAGACAGCAAGAGACGGAGAGAGACGGCGAGAGAGAGAGGGACAGCGAGACAGAGACAACGAGAGAGAAATACACAGCGAGAGAGAGACAGCGAGAGAGAGAGAGAGACAGCGAGCGAGAGAGAAAGCGAGAGAGAGACAACGAGAGAGAGACAACGAGAGAGAGAGACAGACAGGGAGAGAGACAGCGAGAGAGGGAGAGAGAGAGAGACAGCGAGAGAGGGAGAGAGACGGCGAGAGAGAGAGTGACAGCGAGAGAGTGACAGACAGCGAGCGAGAGAGAGAGACAGCGAGAGAGAGACAACAAGAGAGAGTGAGACAGCGAGAGAAGGAGTGACAGACAGCGAGAGAGAGACAGCGAGAGAGAGACAGAGACAGCGAGCGAGAGAGAAAGCGAGAGAGAGACAACGAGAGAGAGACAGTGAGAAAGAGAGACAGACAGAGAGAGAGACAGCGAGAGAGAGACAGCGAGAGAGAGGGAGAGACAGCGAGCGAGAGAGAAAGCGAGAGAGTTAGACAGACAGTGAGAGAGAGACAGACTGCGAGAGAGAGACAGACAGCGAGGGAGAGAGAATGAGAAAGAGAGAGAGTGAGACAGCGAGAGAGAGACAGACAGCGAGAGAGAGACAGACAGCGAGAGGGAGACAGCGAGCGAGTGAGTGACAGACAGCGAGAGAGAGACAGACAGCCAGAGAGAGGGAGAGACAGTGAGCGAGAGAGAAAGCGAGAGAGAGTTAGACAGACAGTGAGAGAGAGACAGACTGCGAGAGAGAGAGAGACAGCGAGAGAGAGACAACGAGAGAGAGAGAGTGAGACAGCGAGAGAAAGTGTGACAGATACCGAGAGAGAGACAGACAGCGAAAGAGAGGGAGAGACAGCGAGCAAGAGAGAAAGCGAGAGAGAGAGAGTTAGACAGACAGTGAGAGAGAGACAGACAGCGAGAGAGAGACAGACAGCGAGGGAGAGAGATGGAGACAGCGAGAGAGAGACAACGAGAGAGAGAGAGAGAGTGAGACAGCGAGAGAAAGTGTGACAGACAGCGAGAGAGAGACAGCGAGAGAGAGGTAGACAGACAGTGTGAGAGAGAGAGAGAGACAGCGAGAGAGAGAGACAGCGAGAGAGAGACAGACAGTGAGAAAGAGACAGCGAGAGAGTGACAGCGAGAGAGAGACAGTCAGCGAGAGAGAGAGAGACAGCGAGAGAGAGGGAGACAGACAGCGAGAGAGAGAGACTCACTGTGAGAGGGAGAGAGAGAGAGACAGCGAGAGAGAGACAGCGAGAGAGAAATACACAGCGAGAGAGAGAGTGAGACAGCGAGAGAAAGTGTGACAGACAGCGAGAGAGAGGGAGACAGACAGCGAGAGAGAGAGTCTGACAGTGAGAGAGAGAGAGAGAGACAGTGAGAGAGAGACAGACACCGAGAGAGAGACAGCGAGAGAGTGACAGAGAGAGAGAGAGAGACAGCGAGAGAGAGAGAGACAACTAGAGAGAGACAGTCAGCGAGAGAGAGAGACAGCGAGAGAGAGGGAGACAGACAGCGAGAGAGAGAGACTGACAGTGAGAGAGAGAGACAGCGAGAGAGAAATACACAGCGAGAGAGAGAGACAGACGGCAAGAGAGAGAAAGATAGACAGTGAGAGAAAGAGACACAGCGAGAGAGAGACAGACAGTGAGAGAGAGAGTGACAGCGAGAGAGTGACAGACAGCGAGCGAGAGAGAGACAGCGAGAGAGAGACAACAAGAGAGAGTGAGACAGCGAGAGAAAGAGTGACAGACAGTGAGAGAGAGAGACAGACAGGGAGAGAGACAGCGAGAGAGGGAGAGAGACGGCGAGAGAGAGAGGGACAGGGAGACAGAGACAACGAGAGAGAAATACACAGCGAGAGAGAGACAGCGAGAGAGAGAGAGAGACAGCGAGCGAGAGAGAAAGCGAGAGAGAGACAACGAGAGAGAGACAGTGAGAGAGAGAGACAGTGAGAGAGAGAGACAGCGAGAGAGAAATACACAGCGAGAAAGAGACAGCGAGAGAGAGAGAGAGACAGCGAGCGAGAGAGAAAGCGAGAGAGAGACAACGAGAGAGAGACAGTGAGAGAGAGAGACAGTGAGAGAGAGAGACAGCGAGAGAGGGAGAGAGAGAGAGACAGCGAGAGAGGGAGAGAGACGGCGAGAGAGAGAGGGACAGCGAGAGAGTGACAGACAGTGAGCGAGAGAGAGAGAGACAACGAGAGAGAGACTGTGAGAGAGAGAGACAGACAGGGAGAGAGACAGCGAGAGAGGGAGAGAGACGGCGAGAGAGAGAGAGAGACAGCGAGCGAGAGAGAGAGACAGCGAGCGAGAGAGAAAGCGAGAGAGAGACAACGAGAGAGAGACAGTGAGAGAGAGAGACAGACAGAGAGAGAGACAGCGAGAGAGAGACAGACAGCGAGAGAGAGACAGCGAGCGAGAGAGAGACAGCGAGAGAGAGGGAGAGACAGCGAGCGAGAGAGAAAGCGAGAGAGTTAGACAGACAGTGAGAGAGAGACAGACTGCGAGAGAGAGACAGTCAGCGAGGGAGAGAGAACGAGAAAGAGAGAGAGTGAGACAGCGAGAGAGAGACAGACAGCGAGAGAGAGACAGACAGCGAGAGAGAGACAGACAGCGAGAGGGAGACAGCGAGCGAGTGAGAGACAGACAGCGAGAGAGAGGGAGAGACAGTGAGCGAGAGAGAAAGCGAGAGAGAGTTAGACAGACAGTGAGAGAGAGACAGACTGCGAGAGAGAGAGACAGCGAGAGAGAGACAACGAGAGAGAGAGAGTTAGACAGACAGTGAGAGAGAGACAGACAGCGAGAGAGAGACAGACAGCGAGGGAGAGAGATGGAGACAGCGAGAGAGAGACAACGAGAGAGAGAGTGAGACAGCGAGAGAAAGTGTGACAGACAGCGAGAGAGAGACAGCGAGAGAGAGGGAGACAGACAGTGTGAGAGAGAGACAGACAGGGAGAGAGACAGCGAGAGAGGGAGAGAGACGGCGAGAGAGAGAGAGACAGTGAGAGAGAGAGACAGCGAGAGAGAGAGAGACAGAGACAACGAGAGAGAAATACACAGCGAGAGAGAGACAGCGAGAGAGAGAGAGAGACAGCGAGCGAGAGAGAAAGCGAGAGAGAGACAACGAGAGAGAGACAACGAGAGAGAGAGACAGACAGGGAGAGAGACAGCGAGAGAGGGAGAGAGAGAGAGACAGCGAGAGAGGGAAAGAGACGGCGAGAGAGAGAGAGACAGCGAGAGAGAGACAGCGAGAGAGAGACAGACAGCGAGAGAGAGAGACAGACAGACGGTGAGAGAGAGACAGCGAGAGAGAGACATAGAGAGAGAGACAGACAGGGAGAGAGAGAGAGACAGCGAGAGAGGGAGAGAGACGGCGAGAGAGAGAGAGACAGTGAGAGAGAGAGACAGCGAGAGAGAGAGAGAGAGAGACAGCGAGAGAGAGAGAGACAGCGAGAGAGAGACAGTGAGAGAGGGAGAGAGACGGGGCGAGAGAGAGAGACAGCGAGAGAGAGACAGTGAGAGAGAGAGACAGCGAGAGAGAGAGAGAGAGACAGCGAGAGAGAGAGAGACAGCGAGAGAGAAACGAGAGAGAGAGAGAGAGCGAGAGAGAGACAGGGAGAGAGAGACAGTGAGAGAGAGAGAGAGACAGGGAGATAGAGACAGTGAGAGAGAGACAGCGAGTGAGAGAGACAGACAGCGAGAGAGAGACAGCGAGAGAGAGAGACAGACAGCGAGAGAGAGGGAGAGACAGCGAGCGAGAGAGAGAGACAGCGAGAGAGAGACAGACAGCGAGAGAGAGAGACAGACAGCGAGAGAGAGACAGCGAGCGAGAGAGAGACAGCGAGAGAGAGACAGACAGCGAGAGAGAGACTGACAGCGAGAGAGAGAGACAGACAGCGAGAGAGGGAGAGACAGCGAGAGAGACAGAGAGCGAGACAGCGAGAGAGAGAGAGACTGTGAGAGAGAGACAGCGAGCGAGAGAGAGACAGACAGCGAGAGAGAGACAGTGAGAGAGAGACAGACAGCGAGAGAGAGGGAGAGACAGCGAGCGAGAGAGAAAGCGAGAGTTAGACAGACAGTGAGAGAGAGACAGACTGCGAGAGAGAGAGAGACAGCGAGAGAGAGAGAACGAGAGAGAGAGAGAGTGAGACAGCGAGAGAAAGTGTGACAGATAGGGAGAGAGAGACAGACAGCGAGAGAGAGGGAGAGACAGCGAGCGAGAGAGAACGAGAGAGAGAGAGAGTGAGACAGCGAGAGGGAGGCAGCGAGCAAGTGAGAGACAGACAGCGAGAGAGAGACAGCGAGAGAGAGAGAGACAGACAGCGAGAGGGAGACAGCGAGCGAGTGAGAGACAGACAGCGAGAGAGAGACAGACAGCGAGAGAGAGGGAGAGACAGCGAGCGAGAGAGAAAGCGAGAGAGAGTTAGACAGACAGTGAGAGAGAGACAGACTGCGAGAGAGAGACAGACAGCGAGAGAGAGAGAAAGCGAGAGAGAGTTAGACAGACAGTGAGAGAGAGACAGACGGCGAGAGAGAGAGAGACAGCGAGAGAGAGACAACGAGAGAGAGAGAGAGTGAGACAGCAAGAGAAAGTGTGACAGATAGGGAGAGAGAGACAGACAGCGAGAGAGAGGGAGAGACAGCGAGCGAGAGAGAAAGCGAGAGAGAGAGTTAGACAGACAGCGAGAGAGAGACAGCGAGAGAGTGGGAGACAGACAGCGAGAGAGAGAGACTGACAGTGAGAGAGAGAGAGAGAGAGACAGCGAGAGAGAGACAGACAGTGAGAGAGAGAGACAGCGAGAGAGTGACAGCGAGGGAGAGAGAGACAGCGAGAGAGCGACAGTCAGCGAGAGAGAGAGAGACAGCGAGAGAGAGAGAGACAGGGAGAGAGACAGCGAGAGAGAGAGACTGACAGTGAGAGAGAGAGACAGCGAGAGAGAGAGACAGCGAGAGAGTGACAGCGAGGGAGAGAGAGACAGCGAGAGAGAGAGAGGGACAGCGAGAGAGAGACAGCGAGAGAGAGAGACAGGGAGAGAGTGACAGCGAGCGAGAGAGAGAGACAGAGAGAGAGAGACAGTCAGCGAGAGAGAGAGAGACAGCGAGAGAGAGAGAGACAGGGAGAGAGACAGCGAGAGAGAGAGACTGACAGTGAGAGAGAGAGACAGTGAGAGAGAGAGACAGCGAGAGAGTGACAGCGAGAGAGAGAGAGACAGTGAGAGAGAGGGAGAGAGAGAGAGACAGCGAGAGAGAGACAGCGATAGAGAGAGAGAGGGAGACAGTCAGCGAGAGAGAGAGAGACAGCGAGAGAGAGAGAGACAGGGAGAGAGACAGCGAGAGAGAGAGACTGACAGTGAGAGAGAGAGACAGTGAGAGAGAGAGACAGCGAGAGAGAGACAGCGAGAGAGAAATACACAGCGAAAGAGAGAGAGAGTCAGCGAGAGAGAGAGACAGGGAGAGAGACAGCGAGAGAGGGAGAGAGACAGCGAGAGAGAGAGAGAGACAGACAGCGAGAGAGTGAGACAGCGAGAGAGACAGACAGCGAGAGAGACAGACAGCGAGAGAGACAGACAGCGAGAGTGACAGACAGTGAGAGAGACAGACAGACAGCGAGAGAGAGACAGCGAGAGAGAGATAGACAGCGAGAGAGTGACAGAGAGAGAGACAGACAGCGAGAAAGAGAGAGACAGCGAGAGAGAGACAGACAGCGAGAGAGAGAGACAGCGAGAGAGAGACAGCGAGAGAGAGAGAGAGACAGCGAGAGAGAGAGACAGGGAGAGAGACAGCGAGAGAGCGAGAGAGACAGCGAGAGAGGGAGAGACAGCGAGAGAGGGAGAGACAGCGAGAGAGACAGACAGCGAGAGACGGACAGCGAGAGACGGACAGCGAGAGAGAGACAGACAGTGAGAGAGAGAGAGAGACAGACAGCAAGAGAGAGAGAGAGAGACAGACAGCGAGAGAGAGACAGACAGCGAGAGAGAGAGACAGCGAGAGAGAGACAACGAGAGAGAGAGTGAGACAGCGAGAGAGAGAGAGACAGACGGCGAGAGAGAGAGAGACAGACAGCGAGAGAGACAGACAGCGAGAGAAAGAGAGACAGACAGCGAGAGAGAGAGAGACAGCGAGAGAGAGAGAGACAGACAGCGAGAGAGATACAGACAGCGAGAGAGAGAGACAGCGAGAGAGAGACAACGAGAGAGAGAGTGAGACAGCGAGCGAGAGAAAGCGAGAGAGAGAGAGACAGGGAGCGAGAGAGACAGCGAGAGACCCAACGAGAGAGAGAGAGCGAGCAAGAGAGACAGGGAGAGAGGCAGTGAGAGAGAGAGAGAGACAGTGAGAGAGAGAGAGAGAGACAGGGAGAGAGAGAGACAGGGAGAGAGAGAGAGACAGGGAGAGAGAGTGAGACAGGGAGAGAAAGAGAGACAGGGAGAGCGAGACAGTGAGAGAGAGAGAGACAGCGAGCGAGAGAGAGACAGCGAGCGAGAGAGAGACAGCGAGCGAGAAAGAGACAGCGAGAGAGAGGGAGAGAGCGAGCGAGAGAGAAAGCGAGAGAGTTAGACAGACAGTGAGAGAGAGACAGACTGTGAGAGTGAGAGAGACAGCGAGAGAGAGAGAACGAGAGAGAGTGAGACAGCGAGAGAGAGACAGACAGCGAGAGGGAGACAGCGAGCGAGTGAGAGACAGACAGCGAGAGAGAGACAGACAGCGAGAGAGAGGGAGAGACAGCGAGCGAGAGAGAAAGCGAGAGAGAGTTAGACAGACAGTGAGAGAGAGACAGACTGCGAGAGAGAGAGAGACAGCGAGAGAGAGACAACGAGAGAGAGAGAGTGAGACAGCGAGAGAAAGTGTGACAGATAGCGAGAGAGAGACAGACAGCGAGAGAGAGGCAGAGACAGCGAGCGAGAGAGAAAGCGAGAGAGAGAGAGTTAGACAGACAGTGAGAGAGAGACAGACAGCGAGAGAGAGACAGACAGCGAGGGAGAGAGATGGAGACAGCGAGAGAGACACGAGAGAGAGAGAGAGTGAGACAGCGAGAGAAAGTGTGACAGACAGCGAGAGAGAGACAGCGAGAGAGAGGGAGACAGACAGCGAGAGAGAGAGAGAGAGAGAGAGAGACAGCGAGAGAGAGAGACAGCGAGAGAGAGACAGCCAGTGAGAAAGAGACAGCGAGTGAGAGACAGTCAGCGAGAGAGAGAGGCAGCGAGAGAGAGGGAGACAGACAGCGAGAGAGAGAGACTGACAGTGAGAGGGAGAGAGAGAGAGACAGCAAGAGAGAGACAGCGAGAGAGAAATACACAGCGAGAGACAGAGTGAGACAGCGAGAGAAATTGTGACAGACAGCGAGAGAGACACAGCGAGAGAGAGGGAGACAGACAGCGAGAGAGAGAGACTGACAGTGAGAGAGAGAGAGAGAGAGACAGACAGCGAGAGAGAGACAGCGAGAGAGTGACAGCGAGAGAGAGAGAGACAGCGAGAGAGAGACACTCAGCGAGAGAGAGAGACAGCGAGAGAGAGGGAGACAGACAGCGAGAGAGAGAGAGACTGACAGTGAGAGAGAGAGAGAGAGAGAGACAGCGAGAGAGAGACAGCGAGAGAGAAATACACAGCGAGAGAGAGACAGACAGACAGCAAGAGAGAGAGACAAACAGCGAGAGAGAGAGAGAGACAGACGGCAAGAGAGAGAAAGATAGACAGTGATAGAAAGAGACACAGCAAGAGAGAGACAGACAGTGAGAGAGACAGTGAGAGAGAGAGAGAGATAAACAGTGAGAGAGAGAGTGTCAGCGAGAGAGTGACAGACAGCGAGCGAGAGAGAGAGACACAGCGAGAGAGAGACAAGAGAGAGTGAGACAGCGAGTGAAAGAGTGACAGACGGCGAGAGAGAGAGAGAGACAGCGAGCGAGAGAGAGACAACGAGAGAAAGACAGTGAGAGAGAGAGACAGACAGGGAAAGAGACAGCGAGAGAGGGAGAGAGACAGCGAGCGAGAGAGAAAGCGAGAGAGAGACAACAAGAGAGAGACAGTGAGAGAGAGAGACAGACAGGGAGAGAGACAGCGAGAGAGGGAGAGAGACGGCGAGAGAGAGAGACAGCGAGAGAGAAATACACAGCGAGAGAGAGACAGACAGCGAGAGAGAGAGACAGACAGACGGTGAGAGAGAGACAGCGAGAGAGAGACAGCGAGAGAGAGACAGTGAGAGACAGACACAGACAGGGAGAGAGAGAGAGAGACAGCGAGAGAGGGAGAGAGACGGCGAGAGAGAGAGAGACAGCGAGAGAGACAGACAGCGAGAGAGAGAGACAGACAGACGGTGAGAGAGAGAGAGAGACAGCGAGAGAGAGACAGCGAGAGAGAGACAGCGAGAGAGAGACAGAGAGAGAGAGAGAGAGAGACAGCGAGCGAGAGAGACAGACAGCGAGAGAGAGACAGCGAGCGAGAGAGAGACAGCGAGAGAGAGACAGCGAGAGAGAGACAGACAGCGAGAGAGAGACAGCGAGAGAGAGAGGCTGACAGCGAGAGAGAGACAGACAGCGAGAGAGAGGGAGAGACAGCGAGAGAGAGAGAACGAGAGAGAGAGAGAGTGAGACAGCGAGAGGGAGGCAGCGAGCAAGTGAGCGACAGACAGCGAGAGAGAGACAGCGAGAGAGAGAGAGACAGACAGCGAGAGAGAGAGAGACAGACAGCGAGAGACAGTGAGAGAGAGAGACAGCGAGAGAGAGAGAGAGAGAGAGACAGCGAGAGAGAGAGAGACAGCGAGAGAGAGACAGTGAGAGAGGGAGAGAGACGGCGAGAGA
>NC_092730.1:19223297-19310797 GCF_047496885.1 Scyliorhinus torazame | reverse complement strand
ACAGCGAGAGAGAGAGACAGCGAGAGAGAAAGAGACAGACAGCGAGAGAGAGAGAGACAGCGAGAGAGAGACAGCGAGAGAGAAAGAGACAGACAGCGAGAGAGAGAGAGACAGCGAGAGAGAGAGACAGCGAGAGAGAGAGACAGCGAGAGAGAGAGACAGCGAGAGAGTGACAGCGAGAGAGAGAGAGAGACAGCGAGAGAGAGAGAGACAGCGAGAGAGAGAGACAGCGAGAGAGAGACAGCGAGAGAGAGACAGCGAGAGAAAGAGTGACAGACAGCGAGAGAGAGAGACAGACAGCGAGAGAGAGAGACAGACAGCGAGAGAGAGAGACAGACAGCGAGAGAGAGAGAGACAGCGAGAGAGACAGACAGCGAGAGAGCGAGAGAGAGAGACAGACAGCGAGAGAGAGAGAGACAGCGAGAGAGCGACAGTCAGCGAGAGAGAGAGAGACAGCGAGAGAGAGAGAGACAGGGAGAGAGACAGCGAGAGAGAGAGACAGAGAGCGAGAGAGAGAGAGACAGCGAGAGAGACAGACAGCGAGAGAGCGACAGTCAGCGAGAGAGAGAGAGACAGCGAGAGAGAGAGAGACAGGGAGAGAGACAGCGAGAGAGAGAGACTGACAGTGAGAGAGAGAGACAGTGAGAGAGAGAGACAGTGAGAGAGAGAGACAGCGAGAGAGACAGAGAGAGAGAGACAGTGAGAGAGAGACAGCGAGAGAGAGAGACAGACAGCGAGAGAGCGACAGTCAGCGAGAGAGAGAGAGACAGCGAGAGAGAGAGACAGTGAGAGAGAGAGACAGCGAGAGAGACAGAGAGAGAGAGACAGTGAGAGAGAGACAGCGAGAGAGAGAGACTGACAGTGAGAGAGAGAGACAGTGAGAGAGAGAGACTGACAGTGAGAGAGAGAGACAGTGAGAGAGAGAGAGACAGGGAGAGAGACAGCGAGAGAGAGAGACTGACAGTGAGAGAGAGAGACAGTGAGAGAGAGAGACAGTGAGAGAGAGAGACAGCGAGAGAGACAGAGAGAGAAAGACAGTGAGAGAGAGACAGCGAGAGAGAGAGAGAGAGACAGCGAGAGAGAGACAGCGAGAGAGAGAGAGACAGCGAGAGAGTGACAGCGAGAGAGAGAGAGACAGCGAGAGAGGGACACAGGGAGCGAGAGAGAGACAGCGAGAGAGAGTGACAGCGAGAGAGAGAGAGACAGCGAGAGAGTGACAGAGAGAGAGAGAGAGATAGCGAGAGACAGTCAGCGAGAGCGAGAGAGAGGGAGACAGACAGCGAGAGAGAGAGACTGACAGTGAGAGAGAAAGAGAGAGAGAGATAGCGAGAGAGAGACAGCGAGAGAGAAATACACAGCGAAAGATAGAGAGAGTCAGCGAGAGAGAGAGACAGGGAGAGAGACAGCGAGAGAGGGAGAGAGACAGACAGCGAGAGAGAGAGAGACAGACAGCGAGAGAGACAGACAGCGAGAGAGACAGACAGTGAGAGAGTGAGACAGCGAGAGAGACAGACAGCGAGAGAGACAGACAGCGAGAGAGACAGACAGCGAGAGAGACAGATAGACAGCGAGAGAGAGACAGCGAGAGAGAGATAGACAGCGAGAGAGTGACAGAGAGAGAGACAGACAGCGAGAAAGAGAGAAAGCGAGAGAGAGACAGACAGCGAGAGAGAGAGAGACAGCGAGAGAGAGAGACAGGGAGAGAGACAGCGAGAGAGCGAGAGAGACAGCGAGAGAGGGAGAGACAGCGAGAGAGGGAGAGACAGCGAGAGAGACAGACAGCGAGAGAGACAGACAGCGAGAGAGACAGACAGCGAGAGAGAGACAGACAGTGAGAGAGAGAGAGAGACAGACAGCGAGAGAGAGAGAGAGACAGACAGCGAGAGAGAGACAGACAGCGAGAGAGAGACAGACAGCGAGAGAGAGAGACAGCGAGAGAGAGACAACGAGAGAGAGAGTGAGACAGCGAGAGAGAGAGAGACAGACGGCGAGAGAGAGAGAGACAGACAGCGAGAGAGACAGACAGCGAGAGAGAGAGACAGACAGCGAGAGAGAGAGAGACAGCGAGAGAGAGAGAGACAGACAGCGAGATAGATACAGACAGCGAGAGAGAGAGACAGCGAGAGAGAGACAACGAGAGAGAGAGTGAGACAGCGAGAGAGAGACAGCGAGCGAGAGAAAGCGAGAGAGAGAGAGACAGGCAGAGAGAGAGACAGCGAGCGAGACAACGAGAGAGACAGGGAGAGAGACAGTGAGAGAGAGAGAGAGACAGTGAGAGAGAGAGAGAGAGACAGGGAGAGAGAGAGACAGGGAGAGAGAGAGAGACAGGGAGAGAGAGAGAGACAGGGAGAGCGAGACAGTGAGAGAGAGAGAGACAGACAGCGAGAGAGAGACAGCGAGCGAGAGAGAGACAGCGAGCGAGAGAGAGACAGCGAGAGAGAGGGAGAGACAGCGAGCGAGAGAGAAAGCGAGAGAGTTAGACAGACAGTGAGAGAGAGACAGACTGCGAGAGAGAGAGAGACAGCGAGAGAGAGACAGACAGCGCGAGAGAGACAGACAGCGAGAGGGAGACAGCGAGCGAGTGAGAGACAGACAGCGAGAGAGAGACAGACTGCGAGAGAGAGAGAGACAGCGAGAGAGAGACAACGAGAGAGAGAGAGAGTGAGACAGCGCGAGAAAGTGTGACAGATAGCGAGAGAGAGACAGACAGCGAGAGAGAGGCAGAGACAGCGAGCGAGAGAGAAAGCGAGAGAGAGTGAGTTAGACAGACAGTGAGAGAGAGACAGACAGCGAGAGAGAGACAGACAGCGAGGGAGAGAGATGGAGACAGCGAGAGAGAGACAACGAGAGAGAGAGATAGTGAGACAGCGAGAGAAAGTGTGACAGACAGCGAGGGAGAGACAGCGAGAGAGAGGAAGACAGACAGCGAGAGAGAGAGAGAGAGAGAGAGAGACAGCGAGAGAGAGAGACAGCGAGAGAGAGACAGCCAGTGAGAAAGAGACAGCGAGAGAGTGACAGCGAGAGAGAGACAGTCAGCGAGAGAGAGAGAGACAGCGAGAGAGAGGGAGACAGACAGCGAGAGAGAGAGACTGACAGTGAGAGGGAGAGAGAGAGAGACAGCGAGAGAGAGACAGCGAGAGAGAAATACACAGCGAGAGACAGAGTGAGACAGCGAGAGAAATTGTGACAGACAGCGAGAGAGAGACAGCGAGAGAGAGGGAGACAGACAGCGAGAGAGAGAGACTGACAGTCAGAGAGAGACAGACAGCGAGAGAGAGACAGCGAGAGAGTGACAGCGAGAGAGAGAGAGACAGCGAGAGAGAGACAGTCAGCGAGAGAGAGAGCGACAGCGAGAGAGAGGGAGACAGACAGCGAGAGAGAGAGACTGACAGTGAGAGAGAGAGAGAGACAGCGAGAGAGAAATACACAGCGAGAGAGAGACAGACAGACAGCAAGAGAGAGAGACAATCAGCGAGAGAGAGAGAGAGACAGACGGCAAGAGAGAGAAAGATAGACAGTGAGAGAAAGAGACACAGCAAGAGAGAGACAGACAGTGAGAGAGAATGTGACAGCGAGAGAGAGACAAACAGCGAGCGAGAGAGAGAGACAGCGAGCGAGAGAGAGACAACAAGAGAGAGTGAGACAGCGAGTGAAAGAGTGACAGACAGCGAGAGAGAGAGAGAGACAGCGAGAGAGAGAGACTGACAGGGAAAGAGACAGCGAGAGAGGGAGAGAGACGGCAAGAGAGAGAGAGACAGCGAGAGAGAGAGAGACAGCGAGAGAGAGAGAGAGAGACAGCGAGCGAGAGAGAAAGCGAGAGAGAGACAACGAGAGAGAGACAGTGAGAGAGACGGCGAGAGAGAGAGAGACAGCGAGAGAGAGACAGCGAGAGAGAAATACACAGCGAGAGAGAGACTGACAGGGAAAGAGACAGCGAGAGAGGGAGAGAGACGGCAAGAGAGAGAGAGACAGCGAGAGAGAGAGAGACAGCGAGAGAGAGAGAGAGAGACAGCGAGCGAGAGAGAAAGCGAGAGAGAGACAACGAGAGAGAGACAGTGAGAGAGACGGCGAGAGAGAGAGAGACAGCGAGAGAGAGATAGCGAGAGAGAAATACACAGCGAGAGAGAGACAGACAGCGAGAGAGAGAGACAGACAGCGAGAGAGAGAGACAGACAGACGGTGAGAGAGAGACAGCGAGAGAGAGACAGCGAGAGAGAGATAGTGAGAGACAGACACAGACAGGGAGAGAGAGAGAGAGACAGCGAGAGAGGGAGAGAGACGGCGAGAGAGAGAGAGACAGCGAGAGAGAGACAGACAGCGAGAGAGAGACGGACAGCGAAAGAGAGATAGACAGCGAGAGAGAGACAGCTCGAGAGAGAGAGCAAGACAGCGAGAGAGAGAGACAGGGAGAGAGACAGCGAGAGAGGGAGAGAGACAGCGAGAGAGGGAGAGACAGCGAGAGAGAGAGAGACAGCGAGAGAGAGAGACAGCGAGAGAGACAGACAGCGAGAGAGACAGACAGCGAGAGACAGACAGCGAGAGAGAGACAGACAGTGAGAGAGAGAGACTGAGAGACAGCAAGAGAGAGAGAGACAGACGGCGAGAGAGCGAGAGACAGACAGCGAGAGAGACAGACAGCGAAAGAGAGAGAGAGAGAGACAGACAGCGAGAGAGAGACAGACAGCGAGAGAGAGAGACAGCGAGAGAGAGACAACGAGAGAGAGAGTGAGACAGCGAGAGAGAGACAGCGAGCGAGAGAAAGCTAGAGAGAGAGAGAGGGACAGGGAGAGAGAGAGACAGCGAGAGCTGGACAACGAGAGAGAGAGAGAGTGAGACAGCGAGAGAAAGAGTGACAGATAGCGAATGAGAGACAGTCAGCGAGAGAGAGAGAGACAGCGAGAGAGAGGGAGACAGACAGCAAGAGAGAGAGACAAACAGCGAGAGAAAGCGAGAGAGAGGGAGAGAGACAAGGAGAGAGAGAGACAGCGAGAGAGGGACAATGAGAGAGACAGAGAGTGAGACACCGAGAGAAAGTGTGACAGACAGCGAGAGAGAGACAGCGAGAGAGAGGGAGACAGACAGCGAGAGAGAGAGAGAGAGAGCGAGAGAGAGAGACAGCGAGAGAGAGACAGACAGTGAGAAAGAGACAGCGAGAGAGTGACAGCGAGAGAGAGACAGTCAGCGAGAGAGAGAGAGACAGCGAGAGAGAGGGAGACAGACAGCGAGAGAGAGAGACTGACAGTGAGAGGGAGAGAGAGAGAGACAGCGAGAGAGAGACAGCGAGAGAGAAATACACAGCGAGAGAGAGAGTGAGACAGCGAGAGAGAGGGAGACAGACAGCGAGCGAGAGAGAGACTGACAGTGAGAGAGAGAGAGAGAGAGAGACAGACAGCGAGAGAGAGACAGCGAGAGAGTGACAGCGAGAGAGAGAGTGACAGCGAGAGAGAGACAGTCAGCGAGAGAGAGAGAGACAGCGAGAGAGAGGGAGACAGACAGCGAGAGAGAGAGACTGACGGACGGTGAGAGAGAGACAGCGAGAGAGAGACAGTGAGAGAGAGACACAGACAGGGAGAGAGAGAGAGACAGCAAGAGAGGGAGAGAGACGGCGAGAGAGAGAGAGACAGCGAGAGAGAGAGAGACAGCGAGAGAGAAATACACAGCGAGAGAGAGACAGACAGCGAGAGAGAGAGTCAGACAGCGAGAGAGAGAGACAGACAGACGGTGAGAGAGAGACAGCGAGAGAGAGACAGTGAGAGAGAGACACAGACAGGGAGAGAGAGAGACAGCGAGAGAGGGAGAGAGACAGCGAGAGAGAGAGAGACAGCGAGAGAGTAATACACAGCGAGAGAGAGAGAGACAGACAGCAAGAGAGAGAGACAAACAGCGAGAGAGAGAGAGACAGACGGCAAGAGAGAGAAAGATAGACAGTGAGAGAAAGAGTGACAGCGAGAGAGAGACAGACAGTGAGAGAGAGAGAGTGACAGCGAGACAGTGACAGACAGCGAGCGAGAGAGAGAGACACAGCGAGAGAGAGACAACAAGAGAGAGTGAGACAGCGAGAGAAAGAGTGACAGACAGCGAGAGAGAGACAGCGAGAGAGAGACAGAGACAGCGAGAGAGAGAGAAAGCCAGAGAAAGACAACGAGAGAGAGACAGTGAGAGAGAGAGACAGACAGGGAGAGAGACAGCGAGAGAGGGAGAGAGACGGCGAGAGAGAGAGAGACAGCGAGAGAGAGACAACGAGAGAGAAACACACAGCGAGAGAGAGACAGCGAGAGAGAGAGAGAGACAGCGAGCGAGAGAGAAAGCGAGAGAGAGACAACGAGAGACAGAGAGAGAGACAGACAGGGAGAGAGAGACAGCGAGAGAGGGAGAGAGACGGCGAGAGAGAGACAGCGAGAGAGAAATACACAGCGAGAGAGAGACAGACAGCGAGAGAGAGAGACAGACAGCGAGAGAGAGAGACAGACAGACAGTGAGAGAGAGACAGCGAGAGAGAGACAGTGAGAGAGAGACACAGACAGGGAGAGAGAGAGAGACAGCGAGAGAGGGAGTGAGACGGCGAGAGAGAGAGAGACAGCGAGAGAGAGACAGTGAGAGAGGGAGAGAGACGGCGAGAGAGAGAGAGACAGCGAGAGAGAGAGGCAGCGAGAGAGAGACAGTCAGCGAGAGAGAGAGAGACAGCGAGAGAGAGGGAGACAGACAGGGAGAGAGAGAGACTGACAGTGAGAGAGAGAGAGAGAGACAGCGAGAGAGATATACACAGCGAGAGAGAGAGAGACAGACAGCAAGAGAGAGAGAGACAAACAGCGAGAGAGAGAGAGACAGACGGCAAGAGAGAGAAAGATAAACAGTGAGAGAAAGAGACACAGCAAGAGAGAGACAGACAGTGAGAGAGGGAGAGAGACGGCGAGAGAGAGAGAGAGACAGCGAGAGAGTGACAGCGAGAGAGAGAGAGACAGCGAGAGAGAGACAGTCAGCGAGAGAGAGAGAGACAGCGAGAGAGAGGGAGACAGACAGCGAGAGAGAGAGACTGACAGTGAGAGAGAGAGACAGCGAAAGAGAAATACACAGCGAGAGAGAGAGAGACAGACAGCAAGAGAGAGAGACAAACAGCGAGAGAGAGAGAGACAGACGGCAAGAGAGAGAAAGATAGACAGTGAGAGAAAGAGACACAGCAAGAGAGAGACAGACAGTGAGAGAGAGAGAGTGACAGCGAGACAATGACAGACAGCGAGCAAGAGAGAGAGAGACAGCGAGAGAGAGACAGACAGGGAGAGAGACAGCGAGAGAGAGACAGCGAGAGAGAGAGAGAGACAGCGAGCGAGAGAGAAAGCGAGAGAGAGACAACGAGAGAGTGACACAGGGAGAGAGACAGCGAGAGAGGGAGAGAGACGGCGAGAGAGAGAGACAGCGAGAGAGAGACGAGAGAGAAATACACAGCGAGAGAGAGACAGCGAGAGAGAGAGAGAGACAGCGAGAGAGAGACAGCGAGAGAGAGAGAGACAGACAGGGAGAGAGAGAGAGACAGCGAGAAAGGGAGAGAGACAGCGAGAGAGAAATACACAGCGAGAGAGAGACAGACAGCGAGAGAGAGAGACAGACAGCGAGAGAGAGAGACAGACAGACGGCGAGAGAGAGACAGCGAGAGAGAGACAGCGAGAGAGAGACAGTGAGAGAGAGACACAGACAGGGAGAGAGAGAGAGACATCGAGAGAGGGAGAGAGACGGCGAGAGAGAGAGAGAGACGGCGAGAGAGAGACAGCGAGAGAGAGACATTGAGAGAGGGAGAAAGACGGCGAGAGAGAGAGAGACAGCGAGAGAGAGACAGCGAGAGAGAGACAGCGAGAGAGAGACAGTCAGCGAGAGAGAGAGAGACAGCGAGAGAGAGACTGCGAGAGAGAGACACAGTGAGAGAGAGAGACAGACGGGGAGAGAGAGAGAGCCAGGGAGAGAGAGACAGTGAGAGAGAGAGAGAGACGGCGAGATAGAGAGAGACAGCGAGAGAGAGACAGCGAGAGAGAAACGAGAGAGAGAGAGAGCGAGCGAGAGAGAGACAGGGAGAGAGAGACAGTGAGAGAGAGAGAGAGACAGGGAGAGAGAGAGACAGGGAGTGAGAGAGAGAGAGACAGCGAGCGAGCGAGAGACAGACAGCGAGAGAGAGACAGCGAGAGAGAGAGATGGAGACAGCGAGAGAGAGACAACGAGAGAGAGAGTGAGTGAGACAGCGAGAGAAAGTGTGACAGACAGCGAGAGAGAGACAGCGAGAGAGAGGGACACAGACAGCGAGAGAGAGAGACTGACAATAAGAGAGAGAGAGAGAGAGAGAGACAGCGAGAGAGAGACAGACAGTGAGAGAGAGACAGCGAGAGAGTGACAGCGAGAGAGAGAGAGACAGCGAGAGACAGTCAGCGAGAGAGAGAGAGACAGCGAGAGAGTGGGAGCCAGACAGCGAGAGAGAGAGACTGACAGTGAGAGAGAGAGACTGACAGTGAGAGAGAGAGAGAGACAGCGAGAGAGAGACAGCGAGAGAAAGTGTGACAGACAGCGAGAGAGAGACAGCGAGAGAGAGAGACAGACAGCGAGAGAGGGAGAGACAGACGGCAAGAGAGAGAAAGATAGACAGTGAGAGAAAGAGACGCAGCGAGAGAGAGACAGACAGTGAGAGAGAGAGTGACAGCGACACAGTGACAGACAGCGAGAGAGAGACAACAAGAGAGAGTGAGACAGCGAGAGAAAGAGTGACAGACAGCGAGAGAGAGAGACTGACAGTGAGAGAGAGAGACTGACAGTGAGAGAGAGAGAGAGACAGCGAGAGACAGCGAGAGCGAAATACACAGCGAGAGAGAGAGAGAGAGTGAGACAGCGAGAGAAAGTGTGACAGACAGCGAGAGAGAGACAGACAGCGAGAGAAAAATACACAGCGAGAGAGAGAGAGACAGACAGCGAGAGAGAGAGACAGACAGCGAGAGAGAGAGAGACAGACGGCAAGAGAGAGAAAGATAGACAGTGAGAGAAAGAGACACAGCAAGAGAGAGACAGACAGTGAGAGAGAGAGTGACAGCGAGAGAGTGACAGACAGCGAGCGAGAGAGAGAGAGACAGCGAGGGAGAGACAAGAGAGAGTGAGACAGCGAGAGAAAGTGTGACAGACAGCGAGAGAGAGACAGCGAGAGAGAGAGACAGACAGCGAGAGAGGGAGAGACAGACGGCAAGAGAGAGAAAGATAGACGGGCAGCACGGTAGCACAAGTGATTAGCACTGTGGCTTCACAGCGCCAGGGTCCCAGGTTCGATTCCCCGCTGGGTCACTGTCTGTGCGGAGTTTGCACGTTCTCCCCGTGTCCGCGTGGGTTTCCTCCGGGTGCTCCGGTTTCCTCCCACAGTCCAAAGACGTGCAGGTTAGGTGGATTGGCCATGCTAAATTACCCGTAGTGTCCATAAGGGTTGGGAGGGGTTATTGGGTTGTGGGGATAAGGTGGAAGTGAGGGATTAATGTGGGTCGGTGCAGACTCGATGGGCCGAATGGCCTCCTTCTGCACTGTATGTTCTATGTAATCTATGTTCTATGTAATAGACAGTGAGAGAATGAGACGCAGCGAGAGAGAGACAGACAGTGAGAGAGAGAGTGACAGCGACACAGTGACAGACAGCGAGCGAGAGAGAGACAGCAAGAGAGAGACAACAAGAGAGAGTGAGACAGCGAGAGAAAGAGTGACAGACAGCGAGAGAGAGACAGCGAGAGAGAGACAGATACAGCGAGCGAGAGAGAAAGCGAGAGAGAGACAACGAGAGAGAGACAGTGAGAGAGAGAGACAGACAGGGAGAGAGACAGCGAGAGAGGGAGAGAGACGGCGAGAGAGAGAGAGACAGGGAGAGAGAGACAGTGAGAGAGAGAGAGAGACAGGGGGAGAGAGAGAGACAGGGAGAGAGAGACAGTGAGAGAGAGAGAGACAGACAGCGAGAGACAGACAGCGAGAGAGAGACAGCGAGAGAGCGAGAGACAGACAGGGAGAGAGACAGCGAGAGAGGGAGAGAGACGGCGAGAGACAGAGAGACAGCAAGAGAGAGACAGCGAGCGAGAGAGAGACAGCGAGCGAGAGAGAGACAGCGAGCGAGAGAGAGACAGCGAGCGAGAGAGAGACAGACAGCGAGAGAGAGACAGCGAGCGAGAGAGAGACAGCGAGCGAGAGAGAGACAGACAGCGAGAGAGAGACAGCGAGAGAGAGACAGCGAGAGAGAAACAGACAGCGAGAGAGAGGGAGAGACAGCGAGCGAGAGAGAAAGCGAGAGAGAGACAACGAGAGAGAGACAGTGAGAGAGAGAGACAGACAGGGAGAGAGACAGCGAGAGAGGGAGAGAGACGGCGAGAGAGAGAGACAGCGAGAGAGAGAGATACAGTGAGAGAGACAGACAGCGAGAGAGGGAGAGACAGACGGCAAGAGAGAGAAAGAAAGACAGTGAGAGAAAGAGACTCAGCGAGAGAGAGACAGACAGTGAGAGAGAGAGTGACAGCGAGAGAGAGAGAGACAGACAGGGAGAGAGACAGCGAGAGAGAGAGAGACAGCGAGAGAGAAACAGCGAGAGAGAAACGAGAGAGAGAGCGAGAGAGAGACAGGGAGAGAGAGACAGTGAGAGAGAGAGAGAGACAGGGAGAGAGAGACAGTGAGAGAGAGAGAGTCAGACAGCGAGAGAGAGACAACGAGAGAGAGAGAGACAGACAGCGAGAGAGAGACAGCGAGCGAGAGAGAGACAGACAGCGAGAGAGAGACAGACAGCGAGGGAGAGAGATGGAGACAGCGAGAGAGAGACAACGAGAGAGAGAGAGAGTGAGACAGCGAGAGAAAGTGTGACAGACAGCGAGAGAGAGACAGCGAGAGAGAGGGAGACAGACAGCGAGAGAGAGAGACTGACAGTGAGAGAGAGAGAGAGAGAGAGAGAGAGAGAGCGAGAGAGAGACAGCGAGAGAGAGACAGACAGTGAGAGAGAGACAGCGAGAGAGTGACAGCGAGAGAGAGAGAGACAGCGAGAGACAGTCAGCGAGAGAGAGAGAGACAGCGATAGAGAGGGAGACAGACAGCGAGAGAGAGAGACTGACAGTGAGAGAGAGAGAGAGAGAGACAGCGAGAGAGAGACAGCGAGAGTGAAATACACAGCGAGAGAGAGAGAGAGTGAGACAGCGAGAGAAATTGTGACAGACAGCGAGAGAGAGACAGCGAGAGAGAGAGAGACAGCAAGAGAGAAATACACAGCGAGAGAGAGAGAGACAGACAGCGAGAGAGAGAGACAGACAGCGAGAGAGAGAGAGACAGACGGCAAGAGAGAGAAAGATAGACAGTGAGAGAAAGAGACACAGCAAGAGAGAGACAGACAGTGAGAGAGAGAGTGACAGCGAGAGAGTGACAGACAGCGAGCGAGAGAGAGACAGCGAGGGAGAGACAAGAGAGAGTGAGACAGCGAGAGAAAGTGTGACAGACAGCGAGAGAGAGACAGCGAGAGAGAGACAGACAGCGAGAGAGGGAGAGAGAGACAGAGAGAGAGAGACAACAAGAGAGAGTGAGACAGCGAGAGAAAGAGTGACAGACAGCGAGAGAGAGACAGCGAGAGAGAGAGAGAGACAGCGAGCGAGAGAGAAAGCGAGAGAGAGACAACGAGAGAGAAACAGTGAGAGAGAGAGACAGACAGGGAGAGAGACAGCGAGAGAGACGGCGAGAGAGATACAGCGAGAGAGAGAGACAGACAGCGAGAGAGAGAGAGGCAGACAGGGAGAGAGACAGCGAGAGAGGGAGAGAGACGGCGAGAGAGAGAGAGACAGGGAGAGAGAGACAGTGAGAGAGAGAGAGAGACAGGGAGAGAGAGAGAGACAGGGAGAGAGAGACAGTTAGAGAGAGAGAGACAGACAGGGAGAGAGACAGCGAGAGAGGGAGAGAGACGGCGATAGAGAGAGAGACAGCGAGAGAGAGACAGCGAGCGAGAGAGAGCCAGTGAGCGAGAGAGAGACAGACAGCGAGAGAGAGACAGCGAGCGAGAGAGAGACAGACAGCGAGAGAGAGACAGCGAGAGAGAGAGAGACAGACAGGGAGAGAGACAGCGAGAGAGGGAGAGAGACGGCGATAGAGAGAGAGACAGCGAGAGAGAGACAGCGAGCGAGAGAGAGCCAGTGAGCGAGAGAGAGACAGACAGCGAGAGAGAGACAGCGAGCGAGAGAGAGACAGCGAGCGAGAGAGAGACAGCGAGCGAGAGAGAGACAGCGAGCGAGAGAGAGACAGACAGCGAGAGAGAGACAGACAGCGAGAGAGAGACAGCGAGAGAGAGACAGCGAGAGAGAGACAGACAGCGAGAGAGAGGGAGAGACAGCGAGCGAGAGAGAAAGCGAGAGAGAGACAACGAGAGAGAGACAGTGAGAGAGAGAGACAGACAGGGAGAGAGACAGCGAGAGAGGGAGAGAGACGGCGAGAGAGAGAGACAGCGAGAGAGAGACAGACAGTGAGAGAGAGAGTGACAGCGAGAGAGCGAGAGAGAGACAGGGAGAGAGAGACAGTGAGAGAGAGAGAGAGACAGGGAGAGAGAGAGAGACAGGGAGAGAGAGACAGTGAGAGAGAGAGAGACAGACAGCGAGAGAGAGACAACGAGAGAGAGAGAGACAGACAGCGAGAGAGAGACAACGAGAGAGAGAGAGACAGACAGCGAGAGAGAGACAGCGAGCGAGAGAGAGACAGACAGCGAGAGAGAGACAGCGAGCGAGAGAGAGACAGCGAGCGAGAGAGAGACAGCGAGAGAGAGAGACACAGCGAGAGAGAGACAGACAGCGAGAGAGAGACAGCGAGAGAGAGACAGACAGCGAGAGAGAGACAGCGAGAGAGAGACAGACAGCGAGAGAGAGGGAGAGACAGCGAGCGAGAGAGAAAGCGAGACAGTTAGACAGACAGTGAGAGAGAGACAGACTGCGAGAGAGAGAGAGACAGCGAGAGAGAGAGAACGAGAGAGAGAACGAGAGAGAGAGAGAGTGAGACAGCGAGAGGGAGACAGCGAGAGAGAGACAGACAGACAGCGAGAGAGAGACAGACAGCGAGAGAGGGAGAGACAGACGGCAAGAGAGAGAAAGATAGACAGTGAGAGAAAGAGACGCAGCGAGAGAGAGACAGACAGTGAGAGAGAGAGTGACAGCGAGACAGTGACAGACAGCGAGCGAGAGAGAGACAGCGAGGGAGAGACAAGAGAGAGTGAGACAGCGAGAGAGGGAGAGACAGACGGCAAGAGAGAGAAAGATAGACAGTGAGAGAAAGAGACGCAGCGAGAGAGAGACAGACAGTGAGAGAGAGAGTGACAGCGACACAGTGACAGACAGCGAGCGAGAGAGAGAGAGACAGCGAGAGAGAGACAACAAGAGAGAGAGAGACAGCGAGAGAGAGACAACAAGAGAGAGAGGGACAGCGAGAGAGAGAGAGACAGCGAGCGAGAGAGAGAGAGACAGCGAGAGAGAGACAACAAGAGAGAGTGAGACAGCGAGAGAAAGAGTGACAGACAGCGAGAGAGAGACAGAGACAGTGAGCGAGAGAGAAAGCGAGAGAGAGACAGCGAGCGAGCGAGAGACAGCGAGAGAGAGAGATGGAGACAGCGAGAGAGAGACAGCGAGAGAGAAATACACAGCGAGAGACAGAGTGAGACAGCGAGAGAAAGTGTGACAGACAGCGAGAGAGAGACAGCGAGAGAGAGGGACACAGACAGCGAGAGAGAGAGACTGACAGTAAGAGAGAGAGAGAGACAGCGAGAGAGAGAGAGAGACAGCGAGAGACAGTCAGCGAGAGAGAGAGAGACAGCGAGAGAGAGAGACTAACAGTGAGTGAGAGAGAGAGACAGCGAGAGCGAAATACACAGTGAGAGAGAGAGAGAGAGTGAGACAGCGAGAGAAAGTGTGACAGACAGCGAGAGAGAGACAGCGAGAGAGAGAGAGACAGCGAGAGAGAAATACACAGCTAGAGAGAGAGAGACAGACAGCGAGAGAGAGAGACAGACAGCGAGCGAGAGAGAGAGAGACAGCGAGGGAGAGACAAGAGAGAGTGAGACAGCGAGAGAAAGTGTGACAGACAGCGAGAGAGAGACAGCGAGAGAGAGAGACAGACAGCGAGAGAGGGAGAGACAGACGGCAAGAGAGAGAAAGATAGACAGTGAGAGAAAGAGACGCAGCGAGAGAGAGACAGACAGTGAGAGAGAGAGTGACAGCGACACAGTGACAGACAGCGAGCGAGAGAGAGAGAGACCGCGAGAGAGAGACAACAATAGAGAGTGAGACAGCGAGAGAAAGAGTGACAGACAGCGAGAGAGAGAGACTGACAGTGAGAGAGAGAGACTGACAGTGAGAGAGAGAGAGAGACAGCGAGAGAGAGACAGCGAGAGAAAGAGTGACAGACAGCGAGAGAGAGACAGCGAGAGAGAGAGAGACAGCGAGCGAGAGAGAAAGCGAGAGAGAGACAACGAGAGAGAAACAGTGAGAGAGAGAGACAGACAGGGAGAGAGACAGCGAGAGAGGGAGAGAGACGGCGAGAGAGAGAGAGACAGCGAGAGAGAGACAGCGAGAGAGAGAGTGAGACAGCGCGAGAGAGAGACAGTGAGAGAGAGAGACAGACAGGGAGAGAGACAGCGAGAGAGGGAGAGAGACGGCGAGAGAGATACAGCGAGAGAGAGAGACAGACAGCGAGAGAGAGAGAGAGACAGACAGGGAGAGAGACAGCGAGAGAGGGAGAGAGACGGCGAGAGAGAGAGAGACAGGGAGAGAGAGACAGTGAGAGAGAGAGAGAGACAGGGAGAGAGAGAGAGACAGGGAGAGAGAGACAGTGAGAGAGAGAGAGACAGACAGCGAGAGAGAGACAGCGAGAGAGAGAGAGACAGACAGGGAGAGAGACAGCGAGAGAGGGAGAGAGACGGCGATAGAGAGAGAGACAGCGAGAGAGAGACAGCGAGCGAGAGAGAGACAGCGAGCGAGAGAGAGACAGACAGCGAGAGAGAGACAGCGAGCGAGAGAGAGACAGCGAGCGAGAGAGAGACAGACAGCGAGAGAGAGACAGACAGCGAGAGAGAGACAGACAGCGAGAGAGAGACAGCGAGAGAGAGACAGCGAGAGAGAGACAGACAGCGAGAGAGAGGGAGAGACAGCGAGCGAGAGAGAAAGCGAGAGAGAGACAACGCGAGAGAGACAGTGAGAGAGAGAGACATACAGGGAGAGAGACAGCGAGAGAGGGAGAGAGACGGCGAGAGAGAGAGACAGCAAGAGAGAGAAGACAGTGAGAGAGAGAGTGACAGCGAGAGAGCGAGAGAGAGACAGGGAGAGAGAGACAGTGAGAGAGAGAGAGAGACAGGGAGAGAGAGAGAGACAGGGAGAGAGAGACAGTGAGAGAGAGAGAGACAGACAGCGAGAGAGAGACAACGAGAGAGAGAGAGACAGACAGCGAGAGAGAGACAGCGAGCGAGAGAGAGACAGACAGCGAGAGAGAGACAGCGAGCGAGAGAGAGACAGACAGTGAGAGAGTGACAGCGAGCGAGAGAGAGACAGCGAGCGAGAGAGAGACAGCGAGAGAGAGAGACACAGCGAGAGAGAGACAGACAGCGAGAGAGAGACAGCGAGAGAGAGACAGACAGCGAGAGAGAGACAGCGAGAGAGAGACAGACAGCGAGAGAGAGGGAGAGACAGCGAGCGAGAGAGAAAGCGAGACAGTTAGACAGACAGTGAGAGAGAGACAGACTGCGAGAGAGAGAGAGACAGCGAGAGAGAGAGAACGAGAGAGAGAACGAGAGAGAGAGAGAGTGAGACAGCGAGAGGGAGACAGCGAGAGAGAGACAGACAGACAGCGAGAGAGAGACAGACAGCGAGAGAGGGAGAGACAGACGGCAAGAGAGAGAAAGATAGACAGTGAGAGAAAGAGACGCAGCGAGAGAGAGACAGACAGTGAGAGAGAGAGTGACAGCGAGACAGTGACAGACAGCGAGCGAGAGAGAGACAGCGAGGGAGAGACAAGAGAGAGTGAGACAGCGAGAGAGGGAGAGACAGACGGCAAGAGAGAGAAAGATAGACAGTGAGAGAAAGAGACGCAGCGAGAGAGAGACAGACAGTGAGAGAGAGAGTGACAGCGACACAGTGACAGACAGCGAGCGAGAGAGAGAGAGACAGCGAGAGAGAGACAACAAGAGAGAGAGAGACAGCGAGAGAGAGACAACAAGAGAGAGAGGGACAGCGAGAGAGAGAGAGACAGCGAGCGAGAGAGAGAGAGACAGCGAGAGAGAGACAACAAGAGAGAGTGAGACAGCGAGAGAAAGAGTGACAGACAGCGAGAGAGAGACAGAGACAGTGAGCGAGAGAGAAAGCGAGAGAGAGACAGCGAGCGAGCGAGAGACAGCGAGAGAGACAGATGGAGACAGCGAGAGAGAGACAGCGAGAGAGAAATACACAGCGAGAGACAGAGTGAGACAGCGAGAGAAAGTGTGACAGACAGCGAGAGAGAGACAGCGAGAGAGAGGGACACAGACAGCGAGAGAGAGAGACTGACAGTAAGAGAGAGAGAGAGACAGCGAGAGAGAGAGAGAGACAGCGAGAGACAGTCAGCGAGAGAGAGAGAGACAGCGAGAGAGAGAGACTGACAGTGAGTGAGAGAGAGAGACAGCGAGAGCGAAATACACAGTGAGAGAGAGAGAGAGAGTGAGACAGCGAGAGAAAGTGTGACAGACAGCGAGAGAGAGACAGCGAGAGTGAGAGAGACAGCGAGAGAGAAATACACAGCTAGAGAGAGAGAGACAGACAGCGAGAGAGGGAGACAGACAGCGAGCGAGAGAGAGAGAGACAGCGAGGGAGAGACAAGAGAGAGTGAGACAGCGAGAGAAAGTGTGACAGACAGCGAGAGAGAGACAGCGAGAGAGAGAGACAGACAGCGAGAGAGGGAGAGACAGACGGCAAGAGAGAGAAAGATAGACAGTGAGAGAAAGAGACGCAGCGAGAGAGAGACAGACAGTGAGAGAGAGAGTGACAGCGACACAGTGACAGACAGCGAGCGAGAGAGAGAGAGACAGCGAGAGAGAGACAACAATAGAGAGTGAGACAGCGAGAGAAAGAGTGACAGACAGCGAGAGAGAGAGACTGACAGTGAGAGAGAGAGACTGACAGTGAGAGAGAGAGAGAGACAGCGAGAGAGAGACAGCGAGAGAAAGAGTGACAGACAGCGAGAGAGAGACAGCGAGAGAGAGAGAGACAGCGAGCGAGAGAGAAAGCGAGAGAGAGACAACGAGAGAGAAACAGTGAGAGAGAGAGACAGACAGCGAGCGAGAGAGAGAGAGACAGCGAGGGAGAGACAAGAGAGAGTGAGACAGCGAGAGAAAGTGTGACAGACAGCGAGAGAGAGACAGCGAGAGAGAGAGACAGACAGCGAGAGAGGGAGAGACAGACGGCAAGAGAGAGAAAGATAGACAGTGAGAGAAAGAGACGCAGCGAGAGAGAGACAGACAGTGAGAGAGAGAGTGACAGCGACACAGTGACAGACAGCGAGCGAGAGAGAGAGAGACAGCGAGAGAGAGACAACAATAGAGAGTGAGACAGCGAGAGAAAGAGTGACAGACAGCGAGAGAGAGAGACTGACAGTGAGAGAGAGAGACAGACAGGGAGAGAGACAGCGAGAGAGGGAGAGAGACGGCGAGAGAGAGAGAGACAGCGAGAGAGAGACAGCGAGAGAGAGAGTGAGACAGCGCGAGAGAGAGACAGTGAGAGAGAGAGACAGACAGGGAGAGAGACAGCGAGAGAGGGAGAGAGACGGCGAGAGAGATACAGCGAGAGAGAGAGACAGACAGCGAGAGAGAGAGAGAGACAGACAGGGAGAGAGACAGCGAGAGAGGGAGAGAGACGGCGAGAGAGAGAGAGACAGGGAGAGAGAGACAGTGAGAGAGAGAGAGAGACAGGGAGAGAGAGAGAGACAGGGAGAGAGAGACAGTGAGAGAGAGAGAGACAGACAGCGAGAGAGAGACAGCGAGAGAGAGAGAGACAGACAGGGAGAGAGACAGCGAGAGAGGGAGAGAGACGGCGATAGAGAGAGAGACAGCGAGAGAGAGACAGCGAGCGAGAGAGAGACAGCGAGCGAGAGAGAGACAGACAGCGAGAGAGAGACAGCGAGCGAGAGAGAGACAGCGAGCGAGAGAGAGACAGACAGCGAGAGAGAGACAGACAGCGAGAGAGAGACAGACAGCGAGAGAGAGACAGCGAGAGAGAGACAGCGAGAGAGAGACAGACAGCGAGAGAGAGGGAGAGACAGCGAGCGAGAGAGAAAGCGAGAGAGAGACAACGCGAGAGAGACAGTGAGAGAGAGAGACATACAGGGAGAGAGACAGCGAGAGAGGGAGAGAGACGGCGAGAGAGAGAGACAGCAAGAGAGAGACAGACAGTGAGAGAGAGAGTGACAGCGAGAGAGCGAGAGAGAGACAGGGAGAGAGAGACAGTGAGAGAGAGAGAGAGACAGGGAGAGAGAGAGAGACAGGGAGAGAGAGAGAGACAGGGAGAGAGAGACAGTGAGAGAGAGAGAGACAGACAGCGAGAGAGAGACAACGAGAGAGAGAGAGACAGACAGCGAGAGAGAGACAGCGAGCGAGAGAGAGACAGACAGCGAGAGAGAGACAGCGAGCGAGAGAGAGACAGACAGTGAGAGAGTGACAGCGAGCGAGAGAGAGACAGCGAGCGAGAGAGAGACAGCGAGAGAGAGAGACACAGCGAGAGAGAGACAGACAGCGAGAGAGAGACAGCGAGAGAGAGACAGACAGCGAGAGAGAGACAGCGAGAGAGAGACAGACAGCGAGAGAGAGGGAGAGACAGCGAGTGAGAGAGAAAGCGAGACAGTTAGATAGACAGTGAGAGAGAGACAGACTGCGAGAGAGAGAGAGACAGCGAGAGAGAGAGAACGAGAGAGAGAACGAGAGAGAGAGAGAGTGAGACAGCGAGAGGGAGACAGCGAGCGAGTGAGAGACAGACAGCGAGAGAGGGAGAGACAGACGGCAAGAGAGAGAAAGATAGACAGTGAGAGAAAGAGACGCAGCGAGAGAGAGACAGACAGTGAGAGAGAGAGTGACAGCGAGACAGTGACAGACAGCGAGCGAGAGAGAGAGAGACAGTGAGAGAGAGACAACAAGAGAGAGTGAGACAGCGAGAGAAAGAGTGACAGACAGCGAGAGAGAGACAGCGAGAGAGAGACAGAGACAGCGAGCGAGAGAGAAAGCGAGAGAGAGACAACGAGAGAGAGACTGTGAGAGAGAGAGACAGACAGGGAGAGAGACAGCGAGAGAGGGAGAGAGACGGCGAGAGAGAGACAGACAGCGAGAGAGAGAGACAGACAGCGAGAGAGAGAGACAGACAGACGGCGAGAGAGAGACAGCGAGAGAGAGACAGCGAGAGAGAGACAGTGAGAGA
This sequence comes from Scyliorhinus torazame, assembly GCF_047496885.1. NCBI lineage: Eukaryota > Metazoa > Chordata > Chondrichthyes > Carcharhiniformes > Scyliorhinidae > Scyliorhinus > Scyliorhinus torazame. The sequence continues at coordinate 19,291,367 of NC_092730.1, read as the reverse complement.
GAGACACAGACAGGGAGAGAGAGAGAGACATCGAGAGAGGGAGAGAGACGGCGAGAGAGAGAGAGAGACGGCGAGAGAGAGACAGCGAGAGAGAGACATTGAGAGAGGGAGAAAGACGGCGAGAGAGAGAGAGACAGCGAGAGAGAGACAGCGAGAGAGAGACAGCGAGAGAGAGACAGTCAGCGAGAGAGAGAGAGACAGCGAGAGAGAGACTGCGAGAGAGAGACACAGTGAGAGAGAGAGACAGACGGGGAGAGAGAGAGAGCCAGGGAGAGAGAGACAGTGAGAGAGAGAGAGAGACGGCGAGATAGAGAGAGACAGCGAGAGAGAGACAGCGAGAGAGAAACGAGAGAGAGAGAGAGCGAGCGAGAGAGAGACAGGGAGAGAGAGACAGTGAGAGAGAGAGAGAGACAGGGAGAGAGAGAGACAGGGAGTGAGAGAGAGAGAGACAGCGAGCGAGCGAGAGACAGACAGCGAGAGAGAGACAGCGAGAGAGAGAGATGGAGACAGCGAGAGAGAGACAACGAGAGAGAGAGTGAGTGAGACAGCGAGAGAAAGTGTGACAGACAGCGAGAGAGAGACAGCGAGAGAGAGGGACACAGACAGCGAGAGAGAGAGACTGACAATAAGAGAGAGAGAGAGAGAGAGAGACAGCGAGAGAGAGACAGACAGTGAGAGAGAGACAGCGAGAGAGTGACAGCGAGAGAGAGAGAGACAGCGAGAGACAGTCAGCGAGAGAGAGAGAGACAGCGAGAGAGAGAGACTGACAGTGAGAGAGAGAGACTGACAGTGAGAGAGAGAGAGAGACAGCGAGAGAGAGACAGCGAGAGCGAAATACACAGCGAGAGAGAGAGAGAGAGTGAGACAGCGAGAGAAAGTGTGACAGACAGCGAGAGAGACAGCGAGAGAGAGAGACAGCGAGAGAGAAATACACAGCGAGAGAGAGAGAGACAGACAGCGAGAGAGAGAGACAGACAGCGAGAGAGAGAGAGACAGACGGCAAGACAGAGAAAGATAGACAGTGAGAGAAAGAGACACAGCAAGAGAGAGACAGACAGTGAGAGAGAGAGTGACAGCGAGAGAGTGACAGACAGCGAGCGAGAGAGAGAGAGACAGCGAGGGAGAGACAAGAGAGAGTGAGACAGCGAGAGAAAGTGTGACAGACAGCGAGAGAGAGACAGCGAGAGAGAGAGACAGACAGCGAGAGAGGGAGAGACAGACGGCAAGAGAGAGAAAGATAGACAGTGAGAGAAAGAGACGCAGCGAGAGAGAGACAGACAGTGAGAGAGAGAGTGACAGCGACACAGTGACAGACAGCGAGAGAGAGACAACAAGAGAGAGTGAGACAGCGAGAGAAAGAGTGACAGACAGCGAGAGAGAGAGACTGACAGTGAGAGAGAGAGACTGACAGTGAGAGAGAGAGAGAGACAGCGAGAGACAGCGAGAGCGAAATACACAGCGAGAGAGAGAGAGAGAGTGAGACAGCGAGAGAAAGTGTGACAGACAGCGAGAGAGAGACAGACAGCGAGAGAAAAATACACAGCGAGAGAGAGAGAGACAGACAGCGAGAGAGAGAGACAGACAGCGAGAGAGAGAGAGACAGACGGCAAGAGAGAGAAAGATAGACAGTGAGAGAAAGAGACACAGCAAGAGAGAGACAGACAGTGAGAGAGAGAGTGACAGCGAGAGAGTGACAGACAGCGAGCGAGAGAGAGAGAGACAGCGAGGGAGAGACAAGAGAGAGTGAGACAGCGAGAGAAAGTGTGACAGACAGCGAGAGAGAGACAGCGAGAGAGAGAGACAGACAGCGAGAGAGGGAGAGACAGACGGCAAGACAGAGAAAGATAGACAGTGAGAGAAAGAGACACAGCAAGAGAGAGACAGACAGTGAGAGAGAGAGTGACAGCGAGAGAGTGACAGACAGCGAGCGAGAGAGAGAGAGACAGCGAGGGAGAGACAAGAGAGAGTGAGACAGCGAGAGAAAGTGTGACAGACAGCGAGAGAGAGACAGCGAGAGAGAGAGACAGACAGCGAGAGAGGGAGAGACAGACGGCAAGAGAGAGAAAGATAGACAGTGAGAGAAAGAGACGCAGCGAGAGAGAGACAGACAGTGAGAGAGAGAGTGACAGCGACACAGTGACAGACAGCGAGAGAGAGACAACAAGAGAGAGTGAGACAGCGAGAGAAAGAGTGACAGACAGCGAGAGAGAGAGACTGACAGTGAGAGAGAGAGACTGACAGTGAGAGAGAGAGAGAGACAGCGAGAGACAGCGAGAGCGAAATACACAGCGAGAGAGAGAGAGAGAGTGAGACAGCGAGAGAAAGTGTGACAGACAGCGAGAGAGAGACAGACAGCGAGAGAAAAATACACAGCGAGAGAGAGAGAGACAGACAGCGAGAGAGAGAGACAGACAGCGAGAGAGAGAGAGACAGACGGCAAGAGAGAGAAAGATAGACAGTGAGAGAAAGAGACACAGCAAGAGAGAGACAGACAGTGAGAGAGAGAGTGACAGCGAGAGAGTGACAGACAGCGAGCGAGAGAGAGAGAGACAGCGAGGGAGAGACAAGAGAGAGTGAGACAGCGAGAGAAAGTGTGACAGACAGCGAGAGAGAGACAGCGAGAGAGAGAGACAGACAGCGAGAGAGGGAGAGACAGACGGCAAGAGAGAGAAAGATAGACAGTGAGAGAATGAGATGCAGCGAGAGAGAGACAGACAGTGAGAGAGAGAGTGACAGCGACACAGTGACAGACAGCGAGCGAGAGAGAGACAGCAAGAGAGAGACAACAAGAGAGAGTGAGACAGCGAGAGAAAGAGTGACAGACAGCGAGAGAGAGACAGCGAGAGAGAGACAGATACAGCGAGCGAGAGAGAAAGCGAGAGAGAGACAACGAGAGAGAGACAGTGAGAGAGAGAGACAGACAGGGAGAGAGACAGCGAGAGAGGGAGAGAGACGGCGAGAGAGAGAGAGACAGGGAGAGAGAGACAGTGAGAGAGAGAGAGAGACAGGGGGAGAGAGAGAGACAGGGAGAGAGAGACAGTGAGAGAGAGAGAGACAGACAGCGAGAGACAGACAGCGAGAGAGAGACAGCGAGAGAGCGAGAGACAGACAGGGAGAGAGACAGCGAGAGAGGGAGAGAGACGGCGAGAGACAGAGAGACAGCAAGAGAGAGACAGCGAGCGAGAGAGAGACAGCGAGCGAGAGAGAGACAGCGAGCGAGAGAGAGACAGCGAGCGAGAGAGAGACAGACAGCGAGAGAGAGACAGCGAGCGAGAGAGAGACAGCGAGCGAGAGAGAGACAGACAGCGAGAGAGAGACAGCGAGAGAGAGACAGCGAGAGAGAAACAGACAGCGAGAGAGAGGGAGAGACAGCGAGCGAGAGAGAAAGCGAGAGAGAGACAACGAGACAGAGACAGTGAGAGAGAGAGACAGACAGGGAGAGAGACAGCGAGAGAGGGAGAGAGACGGCGAGAGAGAGAGACAGCAAGAGAGAGAGATACAGTGAGAGAGACAGACAGCGAGAGAGGGAGAGACAGACGGCAAGAGAGAGAAAGAAAGACAGTGAGAGAAAGAGACTCAGCGAGAGAGAGACAGACAGTGAGAGAGAGAGTGACAGCGAGAGAGAGAGAGACAGACAGGGAGAGAGACAGCGAGAGAGAGAGAGACAGCGAGAGAGAAACAGCGAGAGAGAAACGAGAGAGAGAGCGAGAGAGAGACAGGGAGAGAGAGACAGTGAGAGAGAGAGAGAGACAGGGAGAGAGAGACAGTGAGAGAGAGAGAGTCAGACAGCGAGAGAGAGACAATGAGAGAGAGAGAGACAGACAGCGAGAGAGAGACAGCGAGCGAGAGAGAGACAGACAGCGAGAGAGAGACAGACAGCGAGGGAGAGAGATGGAGACAGCGAGAGAGAGACAACGAGAGAGAGAGAGAGTGAGACAGCGAGAGAAAGTGTGACAGACAGCGAGAGAGAGACAGCGAGAGAGAGGGAGACAGACAGCGAGAGAGAGAGACTGACAGTGAGAGAGAGAGAGAGAGAGAGAGAGAGAGAGCGAGAGAGAGACAGCGAGAGAGAGACAGACAGTGAGAGAGAGACAGCGAGAGAGTGACAGCGAGAGAGAGAGAGACAGCGAGAGACAGTCAGCGAGAGAGAGAGAGACAGCGATAGAGAGGGAGACAGACAGCGAGAGAGAGAGACTGACAGTGAGAGAGAGAGAGAGAGAGACAGCGAGAGAGAGACAGCGAGAGTGAAATACACAGCGAGAGAGAGAGAGAGTGAGACAGCGAGAGAAATTGTGACAGACAGCGAGAGAGAGACAGCGAGAGAGAGAGAGACAGCAAGAGAGAAATACACAGCGAGAGAGAGAGAGACAGACAGCGAGAGAGAGAGACAGACAGCGAGAGAGAGAGAGACAGACGGCAAGAGAGAGAAAGATAGACAGTGAGAGAAAGAGACACAGCAAGAGAGAGACAGACAGTGAGAGAGAGAGTGACAGCGAGAGAGTGACAGACAGCGAGCGAGAGAGAGACAGCGAGGGAGAGACAAGAGAGAGTGAGACAGCGAGAGAAAGTGTGACAGACAGCGAGAGAGAGACAGCGAGAGAGAGAGACAGACAGCGAGAGAGGGAGAGACAGACGGCAAGAGAGAGAAAGATAGACAGTGAGAGAAAGAGACACAGCGAGAGAGAGAGACAGACAGTGAGAGAGAGAGTGACAGCGAGACAGTGACAGACAGCGAGCGAGAGAGAGAGAGACAGAGAGAGAGAGACAACAAGAGAGAGTGAGACAGCGAGAGAAAGAGTGACAGACAGCGAGAGAGAGACAGCGAGAGAGAGAGAGACAGCGAGCGAGAGAGAAAGCGAGAGAGAGACAACGAGAGAGAAACAGTGAGAGAGAGAGACAGACAGGGAGAGAGACAGCGAGAGAGGGAGAGAGACGGCGAGAGAGAGAGAGACAGCGAGAGAGAGCCAGCGAGAGAGAGACAGCGAGAGAGAGAGTGAGACAGCGCGAGAGAGAGACAGTGAGAGAGAGAGACAGACAGGGAGAGAGACAGCGAGAGAGACGGCGAGAGAGATACAGCGAGAGAGAGAGACAGACAGCGAGAGAGAGAGAGGCAGACAGGGAGAGAGACAGCGAGAGAGGGAGAGAGACGGCGAGAGAGAGAGAGACAGGGAGAGAGAGACAGTGAGAGAGAGAGAGAGACAGGGAGAGAGAGAGAGACAGGGAGAGAGAGACAGTTAGAGAGAGAGAGACAGACAGGGAGAGAGACAGCGAGAGAGGGAGAGAGACGGCGATAGAGAGAGAAAGCGAGAGAGAGACAACGAGAGAGAAACAGTGAGAGAGAGAGACAGACAGGGAGAGAGACAGCGAGAGAGGGAGAGAGACGGCGAGAGAGAGAGAGACAGCGAGAGAGAGCCAGCGAGAGAGAGACAGCGAGAGAGAGAGTGAGACAGCGCGAGAGAGAGACAGTGAGAGAGAGAGACAGACAGGGAGAGAGACAGCGAGAGAGACGGCGAGAGAGATACAGCGAGAGAGAGAGACAGACAGCGAGAGAGAGAGAGGCAGACAGGGAGAGAGACAGCGAGAGAGGGAGAGAGACGGCGAGAGAGAGAGAGACAGGGAGAGAGAGACAGTGAGAGAGAGAGAGAGACAGGGAGAGAGAGAGAGACAGGGAGAGAGAGACAGTTAGAGAGAGAGAGACAGACAGGGAGAGAGACAGCGAGAGAGGGAGAGAGACGGCGATAGAGAGAGAGACAGCGAGAGAGAGACAGCGAGCGAGAGAGAGCCAGTGAGCGAGAGAGAGACAGACAGCGAGAGAGAGACAGCGAGCGAGAGAGAGACAGACAGCGAGAGAGAGACAGCGAGAGAGAGAGAGACAGACAGGGAGAGAGACAGCGAGAGAGGGAGAGAGACGGCGATAGAGAGAGAGACAGCGAGAGACAGCGAGCGAGAGAGAGCCAGTGAGCGAGAGAGAGACAGACAGCGAGAGAGAGACAGCGAGCGAGAGAGAGACAGCGAGCGAGAGAGAGACAGCGAGCGAGAGAGAGACAGACAGCGAGAGAGAGACAGACAGCGAGAGAGAGACAGCGAGAGAGAGACAGCGAGAGAGAGACAGACAGCGAGAGAGAGGGAGAGACAGCGAGCGAGAGAGAAAGCGAGAGAGAGACAACGAGAGAGAGACAGTGAGAGAGAGAGACAGACAGGGAGAGAGACAGCGAGAGAGGGAGAGAGACGGCGAGAGAGAGAGACAGCGAGAGAGAGACAGACAGTGAGAGAGAGAGTGACAGCGAGAGAGCGAGAGAGAGACAGGGAGAGAGAGACAGTGAGAGAGAGAGAGATACAGGGAGAGAGAGAGAGACAGGGAGAGAGAGACAGTGAGAGAGAGAGAGACAGACAGCGAGAGAGAGACAACGAGAGAGAGAGAGACAGACAGCGAGAGAGAGACAACGAGAGAGAGAGAGACAGACAGCGAGAGAGAGACAGCGAGCGAGAGAGAGACAGACAGCGAGAGAGAGACAGCGAGCGAGAGAGAGACAGCGAGCGAGAGAGAGACAGCGAGAGAGAGAGACACAGCGAGAGAGAGACAGACAGCGAGAGAGAGACAGCGAGAGAGAGACAGACAGCGAGAGAGAGACAGCGAGAGAGAGACAGACAGCGAGAGAGAGGGAGAGACAGCGAGCGAGAGAGAAAGCGAGACAGTTAGACAGACAGTGAGAGAGAGACAGACTGCGAGAGAGAGAGAGACAGCGAGAGAGAGAGAACGAGAGAGAGAACGAGAGAGAGAGAGAGTGAGACAGCGAGAGGGAGACAGCGAGAGAGAGACAGACAGACAGCGAGAGAGAGACAGACAGCGAGAGAGGGAGAGACAGACGGCAAGAGAGAGAAAGATAGACAGTGAGAGAAAGAGACGCAGCGAGAGAGAGACAGACAGTGAGAGAGAGAGTGACAGCGAGACAGTGACAGACAGCGAGCGAGAGAGAGACAGCGAGGGAGAGACAAGAGAGAGTGAGACAGCGAGAGAGGGAGAGACAGACGGCAAGAGAGAGAAAGATAGACAGTGAGAGAAAGAGACGCAGCGAGAGAGAGACAGACAGTGAGAGAGAGAGTGACAGCGACACAGTGACAGACAGCGAGCGAGAGAGAGAGAGACAGCGAGAGAGAGACAACAAGAGAGAGAGAGACAGCGAGAGAGAGACAACAAGTGAGAGAGGGACAGCGAGAGAGAGAGAGACAGCGAGCGAGAGAGAGAGAGACAGCGAGAGAGAGACAACAAGAGAGAGTGAGACAGCGAGAGAAAGAGTGACAGACAGCGAGAGAGAGACAGAGACAGTGAGCGAGAGAGAAAGCGAGAGAGAGACAGCGAGCGAGCGAGAGACAGCGAGAGAGAGAGATGGAGACAGCGAGAGAGAGACAGCGAGAGAGAAATACACAGCGAGAGACAGAGTGAGACAGCGAGAGAAAGTGTGACAGACAGCGAGAGAGAGACAGCGAGAGAGAGGGACACAGACAGCGAGAGAGAGAGACTGACAGTAAGAGAGAGAGAGAGACAGCGAGAGAGAGAGAGAGACAGCGAGAGACAGTCAGCGAGAGAGAGAGAGACAGCGAGAGAGAGAGACTGACAGTGAGTGAGAGAGAGAGACAGCGAGAGCGAAATACACAGTGAGAGAGAGAGAGAGAGTGAGACAGCGAGAGAAAGTGTGACAGACAGCGAGAGAGAGACAGCGAGAGAGAGAGAGACAGCGAGAGAGAAATACACAGCTAGAGAGAGAGAGACAGACAGCGAGAGAGAGAGACAGACAGCGAGAGAGAGAGGGACAGACGGCAAGAGAGAGAAAGAGAGACAGTGAGAGAAAGAGACACAGCAAGAGAGAGACAGACAGTGAGAGAGAGAGTGACAGCGAGAGAGTGACAGACAGCGAGCGAGAGAGAGAGAGACAGCGAGGGAGAGACAAGAGAGAGTGAGACAGCGAGAGAAAGTGTGACAGACAGCGAGAGAGAGACAGCGAGAGAGAGAGACAGACAGCGAGAGAGGGAGAGACAGACGGCAAGAGAGAGAAAGATAGACAGTGAGAGAAAGAGACGCAGCGAGAGAGAGACAGACAGTGAGAGAGAGAGTGACAGCGACACAGTGACAGACAGCGAGCGAGAGAGAGAGAGACAGCGAGAGAGAGACAACAATAGAGAGTGAGACAGCGAGAGAAAGAGTGACAGACAGCGAGAGAGAGAGACTGACAGTGAGAGAGAGAGACTGACAGTGAGAGAGAGAGAGAGACAGCGAGAGAGAGACAGCGAGAGAAAGAGTGACAGACAGCGAGAGAGAGACAGTTAGAGAGAGAGAGACAGACAGGGAGAGAGACAGCGAGAGAGGGAGAGAGACGGCGATAGAGAGAGAAAGCGAGAGAGAGACAACGAGAGAGAAACAGTGAGAGAGAGAGACAGACAGGGAGAGAGACAGCGAGAGAGGGAGAGAGACGGCGAGAGAGAGAGAGACAGCGAGAGAGAGCCAGCGAGAGAGAGACAGCGAGAGAGAGAGTGAGACAGCGCGAGAGAGAGACAGTGAGAGAGAGAGACAGACAGGGAGAGAGACAGCGAGAGAGACGGCGAGAGAGATACAGCGAGAGAGAGAGACAGACAGCGAGAGAGAGAGAGGCAGACAGGGAGAGAGACAGCGAGAGAGGGAGAGAGACGGCGAGAGAGAGAGAGACAGGGAGAGAGAGACAGTGAGAGAGAGAGAGAGACAGGGAGAGAGAGAGAGACAGGGAGAGAGAGACAGTTAGAGAGAGAGAGACAGACAGGGAGAGAGACAGCGAGAGAGGGAGAGAGACGGCGATAGAGAGAGAGACAGCGAGAGAGAGACAGCGAGCGAGAGAGAGCCAGTGAGCGAGAGAGAGACAGACAGCGAGAGAGAGACAGCGAGCGAGAGAGAGACAGACAGCGAGAGAGAGACAGCGAGAGAGAGAGAGACAGACAGGGAGAGAGACAGCGAGAGAGGGAGAGAGACGGCGATAGAGAGAGAGACAGCGAGAGACAGCGAGCGAGAGAGAGCCAGTGAGCGAGAGAGAGACAGACAGCGAGAGAGAGACAGCGAGCGAGAGAGAGACAGCGAGCGAGAGAGAGACAGCGAGCGAGAGAGAGACAGACAGCGAGAGAGAGACAGACAGCGAGAGAGAGACAGCGAGAGAGAGACAGCGAGAGAGAGACAGACAGCGAGAGAGAGGGAGAGACAGCGAGCGAGAGAGAAAGCGAGAGAGAGACAACGAGAGAGAGACAGTGAGAGAGAGAGACAGACAGGGAGAGAGACAGCGAGAGAGGGAGAGAGACGGCGAGAGAGAGAGACAGCGAGAGAGAGACAGACAGTGAGAGAGAGAGTGACAGCGAGAGAGCGAGAGAGAGACAGGGAGAGAGAGACAGTGAGAGAGAGAGAGAGACAGGGAGAGAGAGAGAGACAGGGAGAGAGAGACAGTGAGAGAGAGAGAGACAGACAGCGAGAGAGAGACAACGAGAGAGAGAGAGACAGACAGCGAGAGAGAGACAACGAGAGAGAGAGAGACAGACAGCGAGAGAGAGACAGCGAGCGAGAGAGAGACAGACAGCGAGAGAGAGACAGCGAGCGAGAGAGAGACAGCGAGCGAGAGAGAGACAGCGAGAGAGAGAGACACAGCGAGAGAGAGACAGACAGCGAGAGAGAGACAGCGAGAGAGAGACAGACAGCGAGAGAGAGACAGCGAGAGAGAGACAGACAGCGAGAGAGAGGGAGAGACAGCGAGCGAGAGAGAAAGCGAGACAGTTAGACAGACAGTGAGAGAGAGACAGACTGCGAGAGAGAGAGAGACAGCGAGAGAGAGAGAACGAGAGAGAGAACGAGAGAGAGAGAGAGTGAGACAGCGAGAGGGAGACAGCGAGAGAGAGACAGACAGACAGCGAGAGAGAGACAGACAGCGAGAGAGGGAGAGACAGACGGCAAGAGAGAGAAAGATAGACAGTGAGAGAAAGAGACGCAGCGAGAGAGAGACAGACAGTGAGAGAGAGAGTGACAGCGAGACAGTGACAGACAGCGAGCGAGAGAGAGACAGCGAGGGAGAGACAAGAGAGAGTGAGACAGCGAGAGAGGGAGAGACAGACGGCAAGAGAGAGAAAGATAGACAGTGAGAGAAAGAGACGCAGCGAGAGAGAGACAGACAGTGAGAGAGAGAGTGACAGCGACACAGTGACAGACAGCGAGCGAGAGAGAGAGAGACAGCGAGAGAGAGACAACAAGAGAGAGAGAGACAGCGAGAGAGAGACAACAAGTGAGAGAGGGACAGCGAGAGAGAGAGAGACAGCGAGCGAGAGAGAGAGAGACAGCGAGAGAGAGACAACAAGAGAGAGTGAGACAGCGAGAGAAAGAGTGACAGACAGCGAGAGAGAGACAGAGACAGTGAGCGAGAGAGAAAGCGAGAGAGAGACAGCGAGCGAGCGAGAGACAGCGAGAGAGAGAGATGGAGACAGCGAGAGAGAGACAGCGAGAGAGAAATACACAGCGAGAGACAGAGTGAGACAGCGAGAGAAAGTGTGACAGACAGCGAGAGAGAGACAGCGAGAGAGAGGGACACAGACAGCGAGAGAGAGAGACTGACAGTAAGAGAGAGAGAGAGACAGCGAGAGAGAGAGAGAGACAGCGAGAGACAGTCAGCGAGAGAGAGAGAGACAGCGAGAGAGAGAGACTGACAGTGAGTGAGAGAGAGAGACAGCGAGAGCGAAATACACAGTGAGAGAGAGAGAGAGAGTGAGACAGCGAGAGAAAGTGTGACAGACAGCGAGAGAGAGACAGCGAGAGAGAGAGAGACAGCGAGAGAGAAATACACAGCTAGAGAGAGAGAGACAGACAGCGAGAGAGAGAGACAGACAGCGAGAGAGAGAGGGACAGACGGCAAGAGAGAGAAAGAGAGACAGTGAGAGAAAGAGACACAGCAAGAGAGAGACAGACAGTGAGAGAGAGAGTGACAGCGAGAGAGTGACAGACAGCGAGCGAGAGAGAGAGAGACAGCGAGGGAGAGACAAGAGAGAGTGAGACAGCGAGAGAAAGTGTGACAGACAGCGAGAGAGAGACAGCGAGAGAGAGAGACAGACAGCGAGAGAGGGAGAGACAGACGGCAAGAGAGAGAAAGATAGACAGTGAGAGAAAGAGACGCAGCGAGAGAGAGACAGACAGTGAGAGAGAGAGTGACAGCGACACAGTGACAGACAGCGAGCGAGAGAGAGAGAGACAGCGAGAGAGAGACAACAATAGAGAGTGAGACAGCGAGAGAAAGAGTGACAGACAGCGAGAGAGAGAGACTGACAGTGAGAGAGAGAGACTGACAGTGAGAGAGAGAGAGAGACAGCGAGAGAGAGACAGCGAGAGAAAGAGTGACAGACAGCGAGAGAGAGACAGTTAGAGAGAGAGAGACAGACAGGGAGAGAGACAGCGAGAGAGGGAGAGAGACGGCGATAGAGAGAGAAAGCGAGAGAGAGACAACGAGAGAGAAACAGTGAGAGAGAGAGACAGACAGGGAGAGAGACAGCGAGAGAGGGAGAGAGACGGCGAGAGAGAGAGAGACAGCGAGAGAGAGCCAGCGAGAGAGAGACAGCGAGAGAGAGAGTGAGACAGCGCGAGAGAGAGACAGTGAGAGAGAGAGACAGACAGGGAGAGAGACAGCGAGAGAGACGGCGAGAGAGATACAGCGAGAGAGAGAGACAGACAGCGAGAGAGAGAGAGGCAGACAGGGAGAGAGACAGCGAGAGAGGGAGAGAGACGGCGAGAGAGAGAGAGACAGGGAGAGAGAGACAGTGAGAGAGAGAGAGAGACAGGGAGAGAGAGAGAGACAGGGAGAGAGAGACAGTTAGAGAGAGAGAGACAGACAGGGAGAGAGACAGCGAGAGAGGGAGAGAGACGGCGATAGAGAGAGAGACAGCGAGAGAGAGACAGCGAGCGAGAGAGAGCCAGTGAGCGAGAGAGAGACAGACAGCGAGAGAGAGACAGCGAGCGAGAGAGAGACAGACAGCGAGAGAGAGACAGCGAGAGAGAGAGAGACAGACAGGGAGAGAGACAGCGAGAGAGGGAGAGAGACGGCGATAGAGAGAGAGACAGCGAGAGAGAGACAGCGAGCGAGAGAGAGCCAGTGAGCGAGAGAGAGACAGACAGCGAGAGAGAGACAGCGAGCGAGAGAGAGACAGCGAGCGAGAGAGAGACAGCGAGCGAGAGAGAGACAGACAGCGAGAGAGAGACAGACAGCGAGAGAGAGACAGCGAGAGAGAGACAGCGAGAGAGAGACAGACAGCGAGAGAGAGGGAGAGACAGCGAGCGAGAGAGAAAGCGAGAGAGAGACAACGAGAGAGAGACAGTGAGAGAGAGAGACAGACAGGGAGAGAGACAGCGAGAGAGGGAGAGAGACGGCGAGAGAGAGAGACAGCGAGAGAGAGACAGACAGTGAGAGAGAGAGTGACAGCGAGAGAGCGAGAGAGAGACAGGGAGAGAGAGACAGTGAGAGAGAGAGAGAGACAGGGAGAGAGAGAGAGACAGGGAGAGAGAGACAGTGAGAGAGAGAGAGACAGACAGCGAGCGAGAGACAACGAGAGAGAGAGAGACAGACAGCGAGAGAGAGACAACGAGAGAGAGAGAGACAGACAGCGAGAGAGAGACAGCGAGCGAGAGAGAGACAGACAGCGAGAGAGAGACAGCGAGCGAGAGAGAGACAGCGAGCGAGAGAGAGACAGCGAGAGAGAGAGACACAGCGAGAGAGAGACAGACAGCGAGAGAGAGACAGCGAGAGAGAGACAGACAGCGAGAGAGAGACAGCGAGAGAGAGACAGACAGCGAGAGAGAGGGAGAGACAGCGAGCGAGAGAGAAAGCGAGACAGTTAGACAGACAGTGAGAGAGAGACAGACTGCGAGAGAGAGAGAGACAGCGAGAGAGAGAGAACGAGAGAGAGAACGAGAGAGAGAGAGAGTGAGACAGCGAGAGGGAGACAGCGAGAGAGAGACAGACAGACAGCGAGAGAGAGACAGACAGCGAGAGAGGGAGAGACAGACGGCAAGAGAGAGAAAGATAGACAGTGAGAGAAAGAGACGCAGCGAGAGAGAGACAGACAGTGAGAGAGAGAGTGACAGCGAGACAGTGACAGACAGCGAGCGAGAGAGAGACAGCGAGGGAGAGACAAGAGAGAGTGAGACAGCGAGAGAGGGAGAGACAGACGGCAAGAGAGAGAAAGATAGACAGTGAGAGAAAGAGACGCAGCGAGAGAGAGACAGACAGTGAGAGAGAGAGTGACAGCGACACAGTGACAGACAGCGAGCGAGAGAGAGAGAGACAGCGAGAGAGAGACAACAAGAGAGAGAGAGACAGCGAGAGAGAGACAACAAGAGAGAGAGGGACAGCGAGAGAGAGAGAGACAGCGAGCGAGAGAGAGAGAGACAGCGAGAGAGAGACAACAAGAGAGAGTGAGACAGCGAGAGAAAGAGTGACAGACAGCGAGAGAGAGACAGAGACAGTGAGCGAGAGAGAAAGCGAGAGAGAGACAGCGAGCGAGCGAGAGACAGCGAGAGAGAGAGATGGAGACAGCGAGAGAGAGACAGCGAGAGAGAAATACACAGCGAGAGACAGAGTGAGACAGCGAGAGAAAGTGTGACAGACAGCGAGAGAGAGACAGCGAGAGAGAGGGACACAGACAGCGAGAGAGAGAGACTGACAGTAAGAGAGAGAGAGAGACAGCGAGAGAGAGAGAGAGACAGCGAGAGACAGTCAGCGAGAGAGAGAGAGACAGCGAGAGAGAGAGACTGACAGTGAGTGAGAGAGAGAGACAGCGAGAGCGAAATACACAGTGAGAGAGAGAGAGAGAGTGAGACAGCGAGAGAAAGTGTGACAGACAGCGAGAGAGAGACAGCGAGAGAGAGAGAGACAGCGAGAGAGAAATACACAGCTAGAGAGAGAGAGACAGACAGCGAGAGAGAGAGACAGACAGCGAGAGAGAGAGGGACAGACGGCAAGAGAGAGAAAGAGAGACAGTGAGAGAAAGAGACACAGCAAGAGAGAGACAGACAGTGAGAGAGAGAGTGACAGCGAGAGAGTGACAGACAGCGAGCGAGAGAGAGAGAGACAGCGAGGGAGAGACAAGAGAGAGTGAGACAGCGAGAGAAAGTGTGACAGACAGCGAGAGAGAGACAGCGAGAGAGAGAGACAGACAGCGAGAGAGGGAGAGACAGACGGCAAGAGAGAGAAAGATAGACAGTGAGAGAAAGAGACGCAGCGAGAGAGAGACAGACAGTGAGAGAGAGAGTGACAGCGACACAGTGACAGACAGCGAGCGAGAGAGAGAGAGACAGCGAGAGAGAGACAACAATAGAGAGTGAGACAGCGAGAGAAAGAGTGACAGACAGCGAGAGAGAGAGACTGACAGTGAGAGAGAGAGACTGACAGTGAGAGAGAGAGAGAGACAGCGAGAGAGAGACAGCGAGAGAAAGAGTGACAGACAGCGAGAGAGAGACAGTTAGAGAGAGAGAGACAGACAGGGAGAGAGACAGCGAGAGAGGGAGAGAGACGGCGATAGAGAGAGAAAGCGAGAGAGAGACAACGAGAGAGAAACAGTGAGAGAGAGAGACAGACAGGGAGAGAGACAGCGAGAGAGGGAGAGAGACGGCGAGAGAGAGAGAGACAGCGAGAGAGAGCCAGCGAGAGAGAGACAGCGAGAGAGAGAGTGAGACAGCGCGAGAGAGAGACAGTGAGAGAGAGAGACAGACAGGGAGAGAGACAGCGAGAGAGACGGCGAGAGAGATACAGCGAGAGAGAGAGACAGACAGCGAGAGAGAGAGAGGCAGACAGGGAGAGAGACAGCGAGAGAGGGAGAGAGACGGCGAGAGAGAGAGAGACAGGGAGAGAGAGACAGTGAGAGAGAGAGAGAGACAGGGAGAGAGAGAGAGACAGGGAGAGAGAGACAGTTAGAGAGAGAGAGACAGACAGGGAGAGAGACAGCGAGAGAGAGACAGCGAGCGAGAGAGAGCCAGTGAGCGAGAGAGAGACAGACAGCGAGAGAGAGACAGCGAGCGAGAGAGAGACAGACAGCGAGAGAGAGACAGCGAGAGAGAGAGAGACAGACAGGGAGAGAGACAGCGAGAGAGGGAGAGAGACGGCGATAGAGAGAGAGACAGCGAGAGAGAGACAGCGAGCGAGAGAGAGCCAGTGAGCGAGAGAGAGACAGACAGCGAGAGAGAGACAGCGAGCGAGAGAGAGACAGCGAGCGAGAGAGAGACAGCGAGCGAGAGAGAGACAGACAGCGAGAGAGAGACAGACAGCGAGAGAGAGACAGCGAGAGAGAGACAGCGAGAGAGAGACAGACAGCGAGAGAGAGGGAGAGACAGCGAGCGAGAGAGAAAGCGAGAGAGAGACAACGAGAGAGAGACAGTGAGAGAGAGAGACAGACAGGGAGAGAGACAGCGAGAGAGGGAGAGAGACGGCGAGAGAGAGAGACAGCGAGAGAGAGACAGACAGTGAGAGAGAGAGTGACAGCGAGAGAGCGAGAGAGAGACAGGGAGAGAGAGACAGTGAGAGAGAGAGAGAGACAGGGAGAGAGAGAGAGACAGGGAGAGAGAGACAGTGAGAGAGAGAGAGACAGACAGCGAGAGAGAGACAACGAGAGAGAGAGAGACAGACAGCGAGAGAGAGACAACGAGAGAGAGAGAGACAGACAGCGAGAGAGAGACAGCGAGCGAGAGAGAGACAGACAGCGAGAGAGAGACAGCGAGCGAGAGAGAGACAGCGAGCGAGAGAGAGACAGCGAGAGAGAGAGACACAGCGAGAGAGAGACAGACAGCGAGAGAGAGACAGCGAGAGAGAGACAGACAGCGAGAGAGAGACAGCGAGAGAGAGACAGACAGCGAGAGAGAGGGAGAGACAGCGAGCGAGAGAGAAAGCGAGACAGTTAGACAGACAGTGAGAGAGAGACAGACTGCGAGAGAGAGAGAGACAGCGAGAGAGAGAGAACGAGAGAGAGAACGAGAGAGAGAGAGAGTGAGACAGCGAGAGGGAGACAGCGAGAGAGAGACAGACAGACAGCGAGAGAGAGACAGACAGCGAGAGAGGGAGAGACAGACGGCAAGAGAGAGAAAGATAGACAGTGAGAGAAAGAGACGCAGCGAGAGAGAGACAGACAGTGAGAGAGAGAGTGACAGCGAGACAGTGACAGACAGCGAGCGAGAGAGAGACAGCGAGGGAGAGACAAGAGAGAGTGAGACAGCGAGAGAGGGAGAGACAGACGCCAAGAGAGAGAAAGATAGACAGTGAGAGAAAGAGACGCAGCGAGAGAGAGACAGACAGTGAGAGAGAGAGTGACAGCGACACAGTGACAGACAGCGAGCGAGAGAGAGAGAGACAGCGAGAGAGAGACAACAAGAGAGAGAGAGACAGCGAGAGAGAGACAACAAGAGAGAGAGGGACAGCGAGAGAGAGAGAGACAGCGAGCGAGAGAGAGAGAGACAGCGAGAGAGAGACAACAAGAGAGAGTGAGACAGCGAGAGAAAGAGTGACAGACAGCGAGAGAGAGACAGAGACAGTGAGCGAGAGAGAAAGCGAGAGAGAGACAGCGAGCGAGCGAGAGACAGCGAGAGAGAGAGATGGAGACAGCGAGAGAGAGACAGCGAGAGAGAAATACACAGCGAGAGACAGAGTGAGACAGCGAGAGAAAGTGTGACAGACAGCGAGAGAGAGACAGCGAGAGAGAGGGACACAGACAGCGAGAGAGAGAGACTGACAGTAAGAGAGAGAGAGAGACAGCGAGAGAGAGAGAGAGACAGCGAGAGACAGTCAGCGAGAGAGAGAGAGACAGCGAGAGAGAGAGACTGACAGTGAGTGAGAGAGAGAGACAGCGAGAGCGAAATACACAGTGAGAGAGAGAGAGAGAGTGAGACAGCGAGAGAAAGTGTGACAGACAGCGAGAGAGAGACAGCGAGAGAGAGAGAGACAGCGAGAGAGAAATACACAGCTAGAGAGAGAGAGACAGACAGCGAGAGAGAGAGACAGACAGCGAGAGAGAGAGGGACAGACGGCAAGAGAGAGAAAGAGAGACAGTGAGAGAAAGAGACACAGCAAGAGAGAGACAGACAGTGAGAGAGAGAGTGACAGCGAGAGAGTGACAGACAGCGAGCGAGAGAGAGAGAGACAGCGAGGGAGAGACAAGAGAGAGTGAGACAGCGAGAGAAAGTGTGACAGACAGCGAGAGAGAGACAGCGAGAGAGAGAGACAGACAGCGAGAGAGGGAGAGACAGACGGCAAGAGAGAGAAAGATAGACAGTGAGAGAAAGAGACGCAGCGAGAGAGAGACAGACAGTGAGAGAGAGAGTGACAGCGACACAGTGACAGACAGCGAGCGAGAGAGAGAGAGACAGCGAGAGAGAGACAACAATAGAGAGTGAGACAGCGAGAGAAAGAGTGACAGACAGCGAGAGAGAGAGACTGACAGTGAGAGAGAGAGACTGACAGTGAGAGAGAGAGAGAGACAGCGAGAGAGAGACAGCGAGAGAAAGAGTGACAGACAGCGAGAGAGAGACAGCGAGAGAGAGAGAGACAGCGAGCGAGAGAGAAAGCGAGACAGAGACAACGAGAGAGAAACAGTGAGAGAGAGAGACAGACAGGGAGAGAGACAGCGAGAGAGGGAGAGAGACGGCGAGAGAGAGAGAGACAGCGAGAGAGAGACAGCGAGAGAGAGAGTGAGACAGCGCGAGAGAGAGACAGTGAGAGAGAGAGACAGACAGGGAGAGAGACAGCGAGAGAGGGAGAGAGACGGCGAGAGAGATACAGCGAGAGAGAGAGACAGACAGCGAGAGAGAGAGAGAGACAGACAGGGAGAGAGACAGCGAGAGAGGGAGAGAGACGGCGAGAGAGAGAGAGACAGGGAGAGAGAGACAGTGAGAGAGAGAGAGAGACAGGGAGAGAGAGAGAGACAGGGAGAGAGAGACAGTGAGAGAGAGAGAGACAGACAGCGAGAGAGAGACAGCGAGAGAGAGAGAGACAGACAGGGAGAGAGACAGCGAGAGAGGGAGAGAGACGGCGATAGAGAGAGAGACAGCGAGAGAGAGACAGCGAGCGAGAGAGAGACAGCGAGCGAGAGAGAGACAGACAGCGAGAGAGAGACAGCGAGCGAGAGAGAGACAGCGAGCGAGAGAGAGACAGACAGCGAGAGAGAGACAGACAGCGAGAGAGAGACAGACAGCGAGAGAGAGACAGCGAGAGAGAGACAGCGAGAGAGAGACAGACAGCGAGAGAGAGGGAGAGACAGCGAGCGAGAGAGAAAGCGAGAGAGAGACAACGCGAGAGAGACAGTGAGAGAGAGAGACATACAGGGAGAGAGACAGCGAGAGAGGGAGAGAGACGGCGAGAGAGAGAGACAGCAAGAGAGAGACAGACAGTGAGAGAGAGAGTGACAGCGAGAGAGCGAGAGAGAGACAGGGAGAGAGAGACAGTGAGAGAGAGAGAGAGACAGGGAGAGAGAGAGAGACAGGGAGAGAGAGACAGTGAGAGAGAGAGAGACAGACAGCGAGAGAGAGACAGCGAGCGAGAGAGAGACAGACAGCGAGAGAGAGACAGCGAGCGAGAGAGAGACAGACAGTGAGAGAGTGACAGCGAGCGAGAGAGAGACAGCGAGCGAGAGAGAGACAGCGAGAGAGAGAGACACAGCGAGAGAGAGACAGACAGCGAGAGAGAGACAGCGAGAGAGAGACAGACAGCGAGAGAGAGACAGCGAGAGAGAGACAGACAGCGAGAGAGAGGGAGAGACAGCGAGTGAGAGAGAAAGCGAGACAGTTAGATAGACAGTGAGAGAGAGACAGACTGCGAGTGAGAGAGAGACAGCGAGAGAGAGAGAACGAGAGAGAGAACGAGAGAGAGAGAGAGTGAGACAGCGAGAGGGAGACAGCGAGCGAGTGAGAGACAGACAGCGAGAGAGGGAGAGACAGACGGCAAGAGAGAGAAAGATAGACAGTGAGAGAAAGAGACGCAGCGAGAGAGAGACAGACAGTGAGAGAGAGAGTGACAGCGAGACAGTGACAGACAGCGAGCGAGAGAGAGAGAGACAGTGAGAGAGAGACAACAAGAGAGAGTGAGACAGCGAGAGAAAGAGTGACAGACAGCGAGAGAGAGACAGCGAGAGAGAGACAGAGACAGCGAGCGAGAGAGAAAGCGAGAGAGAGACAACGAGAGAGAGACTGTGAGAGAGAGAGACAGACAGGGAGAGAGACAGCGAGAGA
This sequence comes from Scyliorhinus torazame, assembly GCF_047496885.1. Classification (NCBI taxonomy): domain Eukaryota; kingdom Metazoa; phylum Chordata; class Chondrichthyes; order Carcharhiniformes; family Scyliorhinidae; genus Scyliorhinus; species Scyliorhinus torazame. The sequence goes on along the minus strand of NC_092730.1, from coordinate 19,272,118 downwards.
GGGAGAGAGACGGCGAGAGAGAGAGAGACAGCGAGAGAGAGCCAGCGAGAGAGAGAGTGAGACAGCGCGAGAGTAGACAGTGAGAGAGAGAGGCAGACAGGGAGAGAGACAGCGAGAGAGGGAGAGAGACGGCGAGAGAGATACAGCGAGAGAGACAGACAGACAGCGAGAGAGAGACAGACAGACAGGGAGAGAGACAGCGAGAGAGGGAGAGAGACGGCGAGAGAGAGAGAGACAGGGAGAGAGAGAAAGTGAGAGAGAGAGAGAGACAGGGAGAGAGAGAGAGACAGGGAGAGAGAGACAGTGAGAGAGAGAGAGACAGACAGCGAGAGAGAGACAGCGAGAGAGCGAGAGACAGACAGGGAGATAGACAGCGAGAGAGGGAGAGAGACGGCGAGAGAAAGAGAGACAGCGAGAGAGAGACAGCGAGCGAGAGAGAGACAGCGAGCGAGAGAGAGACAGACAGCGAGAGAGAGACAGCGAGCGAGAGAGAGACAGCGAGCGAGAGAGAGACAGCGAGCGAGAGAGAGACAGCGAGCGAGAGAGAGACAGCGAGCGAGAGAGAGACAGACAGCGAGAGAGAGACAGACAGCGAGAGAGAGACAGCGAGAGAGAGACAGCGAGAGAGAGACAGACAGCGAGAGAGAGGGAGCGACAGCGAGAGAGAGAGAAAGCGAGAGAGAGACAACGAGAGAGAGGCAGTGAGAGAGAGAGAGACAGACAGGGAGAGAGACAGCGAGAGAGGGAGAGAGACGGCGAGAGAGAGAGACAGCGAGAGAGAGAGATACAGCGAGAGAGAGAGACAGACAGCGAGAGAGGGAGAGACAGACGGCAAGAGAGAGAAAGAAAGACAGTGAGAGAAAGAGACTCAGCGAGAGAGAGACAGACAGTGAGAGAGAGAGTGACAGCGAGAGAGTGACAGACAGCGAGCGAGAGAGAGAGAGACAGCGAGAGAGAGACAGACAGTGAGAGAGAGAGTGACAGCGTGAGAGAGAGAGACAGACAGGGAGAGAGACAGCGAGAGAGAGAGAGACAGCGAGAGAGAAACAGCGAGAGAGAAACGAGAGAGAGAGCGAGAGAGAGACAGGGAGAGAGAGACAGTGAGAGAGAGAGAGAGACAGGGAGAGAGAGAGAGACAGGGAGAGAGAGACAGTGAGAGAGAGAGAGACAGACAGCGAGAGAGAGACAACGAGAGAGAGAGAGACAGACAGCGAGAGAGAGACAGCGAGAGAGGGAGAGAGACGGCGAGAGAGAGAGACAGCGAGAGAGAGAGAGACAGACAGCGAGAGAGAGACAGCGAGCGAGAGAGAGACAGCGAGCGAGAGAGAGACAGCGAGAGAGAGAGACACAGCGAGAGAGAGACAGACAGCGAGAGAGAGACAGCGAGCGAGAGAGAGACAGCGAGCGAGAGAGAGACAGCGAGCGAGAGAGAGACAGCGAGCGAGAGAGAGACAGACAGCGAGAGAGAGACAGACAGCGAGAGAGAGACAGCGAGAGAGAGACAGCGAGAGAGAGACAGACAGCGAGAGAGAGGGAGAGACAGCGAGCGAGAGAGAAAGTGAGAGAGAGACAACGAGAGAGAGACAGTGAGAGAGAGAGACAGACAGGGAGAGAGACAGCGAGAGAGGGAGAGAGACGGCGAGAGAGAGAGACAGCGAGAGAGAGAGACAGCGAGAGAGAGACAGACAGTGAGAGAGAGAGTGACAGCGAGAGAGCGAGAGAGAGTCAGGGAGAGAGAGACAGTGAGAGAGAGAGAGAGACAGGGAGAGAGAGAGAGACAGGGAGAGAGAGACAGTGAGAGAGAGAGAGACAGACAGCGAGAGAGAGACAACGAGAGAGAGAGAGACAGACAGCGAGAGAGAGACAACGAGAGAGAGAGAGACAGACAGCGAGAGAGAGACAGCGAGCGAGAGAGAGACAGACAGCGAGAGAGAGACAGCGAGCGAGAGAGAGACAGCGAGCGAGAGAGAGACAGCGAGAGAGAGAGACACAGCGAGAGAGAGACAGACAGCGAGAGAGAGACAGCGAGAGAGAGACAGACAGCGAGAGAGAGACAGCGAGAGAGAGACAGACAGCGAGCGAGAGAGAAAGCGAGACAGTTAGACAGACAGTGAGAGAGAGACAGACTGCGAGAGAGAGAGAGACAGCGAGAGAGAGAGAACGAGAGAGAGAACGAGAGAGAGAGAGAGTGAGACAGCGAGAGGGAGACAGCGAGAGAGAGACAGACAGACAGCGAGAGAGAGACAGACAGCGAGAGAGGGAGAGACAGACGGCAAGAGAGAGAAAGATAGACAGTGAGAGAAAGAGACGCAGCGAGAGAGAGACAGACAGTGAGAGAGAGAGTGACAGCGAGACAGTGACAGACAGCGAGCGAGAGAGAGACAGCGAGGGAGAGACAAGAGAGAGTGAGACAGCGAGAGAGGGAGAGACAGACGGCAAGAGAGAGAAAGATAGACAGTGAGAGAAAGAGACGCAGCGAGAGAGAGACAGACAGTGAGAGAGAGAGTGACAGCGACACAGTGACAGACAGCGAGAGAGAGAGAGACAGCGAGAGAGAGACAACAAGAGAGAGAGAGACAGCGAGAGAGAGACAACAAGAGAGAGAGGGACAGCGAGAGAGAGAGAGACAGCGAGCGAGAGAGAGAGAGACAGCGAGAGAGAGACAACAAGAGAGAGTGAGACAGCGAGAGAAAGAGTGACAGACAGTGACAGAGAGACAGAGACAGTGAGCGAGAGAGAAAGCGAGAGAGAGACAGCGAGCGAGCGAGAGACAGCGAGAGAGAGAGATGGAGACAGCGAGAGAGAGACAGCGAGAGAGAAATACACAGCGAGAGACAGAGTGAGACAGCGAGAGAAAGTGTGACAGACAGCGAGAGAGAGACAGCGAGAGAGAGGGACACAGACAGCGAGAGAGAGAGACTGACAGTAAGAGAGAGAGAGAGACAGCGAGAGAGAGAGACAGCGAGAGACAGTCAGCGAGAGAGAGAGAGACAGCGAGAGAGAGAGACTGACAGTGAGAGAGAGAGAGAGACAGCGAGAGCGAAATACACAGTGAGAGAGAGAGAGAGAGTGAGACAGCGAGAGAAAGTGTGACAGACAGCGAGAGAGAGACAGCGAGAGAGAGAGAGACAGCGAGAGAGAAATACACAGCTAGAGAGAGAGAGACAGACAGCGAGAGAGAGAGACAGACAGCGAGAGAGAGAGAGACAGACGGCAAGAGAGAGAAAGAGAGACAGTGAGAGAAAGAGACACAGCAAGAGAGAGACAGACAGTGAGAGAGAGAGTGACAGCGAGAGAGTGACAGACAGCGAGCGAGAGAGAGAGAGACAGCGAGGGAGAGACAAGAGAGAGTGAGACAGCGAGAGAAAGTGTGACAGACAGCGAGAGAGAGACAGCGAGAGAGAGAGACAGACAGCGAGAGAGGGAGAGACAGACGGCAAGAGAGAGAAAGATAGACAGTGAGAGAAAGAGACGCAGCGAGAGAGAGACAGACAGTGAGAGAGAGAGTGACAGCGACACAGTGACAGACAGCGAGCGAGAGAGAGAGAGACAGCGAGAGAGAGACAACAAGAGAGAGTGAGACAGCGAGAGAAAGAGTGACAGACAGCGAGAGAGAGAGACTGACAGTGAGAGAGAGAGAGAGACAGCGAGAGAGAGACAGCGAGAGAGAGAGAGACAGCGAGCGAGAGAGAAAGCGAGAGAGAGACAACGAGAGAGAAACAGTGAGAGAGAGAGACAGACAGGGAGAGAGACAGCGAGAGAGGGAGAGAGACGGCGAGAGAGAGAGAGACAGCGAGAGAGAGACAGCGAGAGAGAGAGTGAGACAGCGCGAGAGAGAGACAGTGAGAGAGAGAGACAGACAGGGAGAGAGACAGCGAGAGAGGGAGAGAGACGGCGAGAGAGATACAGCGAGAGAGAGAGACAGACAGCGAGAGAGAGAGAGAGACAGACAGGGAGAGAGACAGCGAGAGAGGGAGAGAGACGGCGAGAGAGAGAGAGACAGGGAGAGAGAGACAGTGAGAGAGAGAGAGAGACAGGGAGAGAGAGAGAGACAGGGAGAGAGAGACAGTGAGAGAGAGAGAGACAGACAGCGAGAGAGAGACAGCGAGAGAGAGAGAGACAGACAGGGAGAGAGACAGCGAGAGAGGGAGAGAGACGGCGATAGAGAGAGAGACAGCGAGAGAGAGACAGCGAGCGAGAGAGAGACAGCGAGCGAGAGAGAGACAGACAGCGAGAGAGAGACAGCGAGCGAGAGAGAGACAGCGAGCGAGAGAGAGACAGACAGCGAGAGAGAGACAGACAGCGAGAGAGAGACAGCGAGAGAGAGACAGCGAGAGAGAGACAGACAGCGAGAGAGAGGGAGAGACAGCGAGCGAGAGAGAAAGCGAGAGAGAGACAACGAGAGAGAGACAGTGAGAGAGAGAGACATACAGGGAGAGAGACAGCGAGAGAGGGAGAGAGACGGCGAGAGAGAGAGACAGCGAGAGAGAGACAGACAGTGAGAGAGAGAGTGACAGCGAGTGAGCGAGAGAGAGACAGGGAGAGAGAGACAGTGAGAGAGAGAGAGAGACAGGGAGAGAGAGAGAGACAGGGAGAGAGAGACAGTGAGAGAGAGAGAGACAGACAGCGAGAGAGAGACAACGAGAGAGAGAGAGAGACAGACAGCGAGAGAGAGACAGCGAGCGAGAGAGAGACAGACAGCGAGAGAGAGACAGCGAGCGAGAGAGAGACAGACAGTGAGAGAGTGACAGCGAGCGAGAGAGAGACAGCGAGCGAGAGAGAGACAGCGAGAGAGAGAGACACAGCGAGAGAGAGACAGACAGCGAGAGAGAGACAGCGAGAGACAGACAGCGAGAGAGAGACAGCGAGAGAGAGACAGACAGCGAGAGAGAGGGAGAGACAGCGAGCGAGAGAGAAAGCGAGACAGTTAGATAGACAGTGAGAGAGAGACAGACTGCGAGAGAGAGAGAGACAGCGAGAGAGAGAGAACGAGAGAGAGAACGAGAGAGAGAGAGAGTGAGACAGCGAGAGGGAGACAGCGAGCGAGTGAGAGACAGACAGCGAGAGAGGGAGAGACAGACGGCAAGAGAGAGAAAGATAGACAGTGAGAGAAAGAGACGCAGCGAGAGAGAGACAGACAGTGAGAGAGAGAGTGACAGCGAGACAGTGACAGACAGCGAGCGAGAGAGAGAGAGACAGTGAGAGAGAGACAACAAGAGAGAGTGAGACAGCGAGAGAAAGAGTGACAGACAGCGAGAGAGAGACAGCGAGAGAGAGACAGAGACAGCGAGCGAGAGAGAAAGCGAGAGAGAGACAACGAGAGAGAGACTGTGAGAGAGAGAGACAGACAGGGAGAGAGACAGCGAGAGAGGGAGAGAGACGGCGAGAGAGAGAGAGACAGCGAGAGAGAGCCAGCGAGAGAGAGAGTGAGACAGCGCGAGAGTAGACAGTGAGAGAGAGAGGCAGACAGGGAGAGAGACAGCGAGAGAGGGAGAGAGACGGCGAGAGAGATACAGCGAGAGAGACAGACAGACAGCGAGAGAGAGAGAGACAGACAGGGAGAGAGACAGCGAGAGAGGGAGAGAGACGGCGAGAGAGAGAGAGACAGGGAGAGAGAGAAAGTGAGAGAGAGAGAGAGACAGGGAGAGAGAGAGAGACAGGGAGAGAGAGACAGTGAGAGAGAGAGAGACAGACAGCGAGAGAGAGACAGCGAGAGAGCGAGAGACAGACAGGGAGATAGACAGCGAGAGAGGGAGAGAGACGGCGAGAGAAAGAGAGACAGCGAGAGAGAGACAGCGAGCGAGAGAGAGACAGCGAGCGAGAGAGAGACAGACAGCGAGAGAAAGACAGCGAGCGAGAGAGAGACAGCGAGCGAGAGAGAGACAGCGAGCGAGAGAGAGACAGCGAGCGAGAGAGAGACAGACAGCGAGAGAGAGACAGACAGCGAGAGAGAGACAGCGAGAGAGAGACAGACAGCGAGAGAGAGGGAGCGACAGCGAGCGAGAGAGAAAGCGAGAGAGAGACAACGAGAGAGAGGCAGTGAGAGAGAGAGACAGACAGGGAGAGAGACAGCGAGAGAGGGAGAGAGACGGCGAGAGAGAGAGACAGCGAGAGAGAGAGATACATCGAGAGAGAGAGACAGACAGCGAGAGAGGGAGAGACAGACGGCAAGAGAGAGAAAGAAAGACAGTGAGAGAAAGAGACTCAGCGAGAGAGAGACAGACAGTGAGAGAGAGAGTGACAGCGAGAGAGAGAGAGACAGACAGGGAGAGAGACAGCGAGAGAGAGAGAGACAGCGAGAGAGAAACAGCGAGAGAGAAACGAGAGAGAGAGCGAGAGAGAGACAGGGAGAGAGAGACAGTGAGAGAGAGAGAGAGACAGGGAGAGAGAGAGAGACAGGGAGAGAGAGACAGTGAGAGAGAGAGAGACAGACAGCGAGAGAGAGACAACGAGAGAGAGAGAGACAGACAGCGAGAGAGAGACAGCGAGCGAGAGAGAGACAGACAGCGAGAGAGAGAGTGACAGCGAGAGAGAGAGAGACAGACAGGGAGAGAGACAGCGAGAGAGAGAGAGACAGCGAGAGAGAAACAGCGAGAGAGAAACGAGAGAGAGAGCGAGAGAGAGACAGGGAGAGAGAGAGACAGTGAGAGAGAGAGAGAGACAGGGAGAGAGAGAGAGACAGGGAGAGAGAGACAGTGAGAGAGAGAGAGATAGACAGCGAGAGAGAGACAACGAGAGAGAGAGAGACAGACAGCGAGAGAGAGACAGCGAGCGAGAGAGAGACAGACAGCGAGAGAGAGACAGACAGCGAGGGAGAGAGATGGAGACAGCGAGAGAGAGACAACGAGAGAGAGAGAGAGTGAGACAGCGAGAGAAAGTGTGACAGACAGCGAGAGAGAGACAGCGAGAGAGAGGGAGACAGACAGCGAGAGAGAGAGACTGACAGTGAGAGAGAGAGAGAGAGAGAGACAGCGAGAGAGAGACTGACAGTGAGAGAGAGACAGCGAGAGAGTGACAGCGCGAGAGAGAGAGACGCGAGAGACAGTCAGCGAGAGAGAGAGAGACAGCGAGAGAGAGGGAGACAGACAGCGAGAGAGAGAGACTGACAGTGAGAGAGAGAGAGAGAGAGACAGCGAGAGGGAGACAGCGAGAGAGAAATACACAGCGAGAGAGAGAGAGAGTGAGACAGCGAGAGAAATTGTGACAGACAGCGAGAGAGAGACAGCGAGAGAGAGAGAGACAGCGAGAGAGAAATACACAGCGAGAGAGAGAGAGACAGACAGCGAGAGAGAGAGACAGACAGCGAGAGAGAGAGAGACAGACGGCAAGAGAGAGAAAGATAGACAGTGAGAGAAAGAGACACAGCAAGAGAGAGACAGACAGTGAGAGAGAGAGTGACAGCGAGAGAGTGACAGACAGCGAGCGAGAGAGAGACAGCGAGGGAGAGACAAGAGAGAGTGAGACAGCGAGAGAAAGTGTGACAGACAGCGAGAGAGAGACAGCGAGAGAGAGACAGACAGCGAGAGAGAGACAGACAGCGAGAGAGGGAGAGACAGACGGCAAGAGAGAGAAAGATAGACAGTGAGAGAAAGAGATACAGCGAGAGAGAGAGACAGACAGTGAGAGAGAGAGTGACAGCGAGACAGTGACAGACAGCGAGCGGGAGAGAGAGAGACAGCGAGAGAGAGACAACAAGAGAGAGTGAGACAGCGAGAGAAAGAGTGACAGACAGCGAGAGCGAGACAGCGAGAGAGAGAGAGAGACAGCGAGCGATAGAGAAAGCGAGAGAGAGACAGTGAGGGAGAGAGACAGACAGGGAGAGAGACAGCGAGAGAGGGAGAGAGACGGCGAGAGAGAGAGAGTAGCGAGAGAGAGCCAGCGAGAGAGAGAGAGTGAGATAGCGCGAGAGAGAGACAGTGAGAGAGAGAGACAGACAGGGAGAGAGACAGCGAGAGAGGGAGAGAGACGGCGAGAGAGAGAGAGACAGGGAGAGAGAGACAGTGAGAGAGAGAGAGAGACAGGGAGAGAGAGAGAGACAGGGAGAGAGAGACAGTGAGAGAGAGAGAAAGCGAGAGAGAGACAACAAGAGAGAGACAGCGAGAGAGTGACAGTGAGGGAGAGAGACAGACAGGGAGAGAGACAGCGAGAGAGGGAGAGAGACGGCGAGAGAGAGAGAGTAGCGAGAGAGAGCCAGCGAGAGAGAGAGAGTGAGATAGCGCGAGAGAGAGACAGTGAGAGAGAGAGACAGACAGGGAGAGAGACAGCGAGAGAGGGAGAGAGACGGCGAGAGAGAGAGAGACAGGGAGAGAGAGACAGTGAGAGAGAGAGAGAGACAGGGAGAGAGAGAGAGACAGGGAGAGAGAGACAGTGAGATAGAGAGAAAGCGAGAGAGAGACAACGAGAGAGAGACAGTGAGGGAGAGAGACAGACAGGGAGAGAGACAGCGAGAGAGGGAGAGAGACGGCGAGAGAGAGAGAGTAGCGAGAGAGAGCTAGCGAGAGAGAGAGAGTGAGATAGCGCGAGAGAGAGACAGTGAGAGAGAGAGACAGACAGGGAGAGAGACAGCGAGAGAGGGAGAGAGACGGCGAGAGAGAGAGAGACAGGGAGAGAGAGACAGTGAGAGAGAGAGAGAGACAGGGAGAGAGAGAGAGACAGGGAGAGAGAGACAGTGAGAGAGAGAGAGACAGACAGCGAGAGAGAGACAGCGAGAGAGAGAGAGACAGACAGGGAGAGAGCCAGCGAGAGAGAGACAGCGAGAGAGAGAGTGAGACAGCGCGAGAGTAGACAGTGAGAGAGAGAGACAGACAGGGAGAGAGACAGCGAGAGAGGGAGAGAGACGGCGAGAGAGATACAGCGAGAGAGAGAGACAGACAGCGAGAGAGAGAGAGACAGACAGGGAGAGAGACAGCGAGAGAGGGAGAGAGACAGGGAGAGAGAGACAGTGAGAGAGAGAGAGAGACAGGGGGAGAGAGAGAGACAGGGAGAGAGAGACAGTGAGAGAGAGAGAGACAGACAGCGAGAGAGAGACAGTGAGAGAGCGAGAGACAGACAGGGATAGAGACAGCGAGAGAGAGAGAGAGACAGCGAGAGAGAGACAGCGAGCGAGAGAGAGACAGCGAGCGAGAGAGAGACAGCGAGCGAGAGAGAGACAGCGAGCGAGAGACAGACAGACAGCGAGAGAGAGACAACGAGAGAGAGAGAGACAGACAGCGAGAGAGAGACAGCGAGCGAGAGAGAGACAGACAGCGAGAGAGAGACAGCGAGCGAGAGAGAGACAGACAGTGAGAGAGAGACAGCGAGCGAGAGAGAGACAGCGAGCGAGAGAGAGACAGCGAGAGAGAGAGACACAGCGAGAGAGAGACAGACAGCGAGAGAGAGACAGCGAGAGAGAGACAGACAGCGAGAGAGAGACAGCGAGAGAGAGACAGACAGCGAGAGAGAGGGAGAGACAGCGAGCGAGAGAGAAAGCGAGACAGTTAGACAGACAGTGAGAGAGAGACAGACTGCGAGAGAGAGAGAGAACGAGAGAGAGAACGAGAGATAGAGAGAGTGAGACAGCGAGAGGGAGACAGCGAGCGAGTGAGAGACAGACAGCGAGAGAGAGACAGACAGCAAGAGAGGGAGAGACAGACGGCAAGAGAGAGAAAGATAGACAGTGAGAGAGAGACAGACAGTGAGAGAGAGAGTGACAGCGAGACAGTGACAGACAGCGAGCGAGAGAGAGAGAGACAGTGAGAGAGAGACAACAAGAGAGAGTGAGACAGCGAGAGAAAGAGTGACAGACAGCGAGAGAGAGACAGAGAGAGAGAGACAGAGACAGCGAGCGAGAGAGAAAGCGAGAGAGAGACAACGAGAGAGAGACTGTGAGAGAGAGAGACAGACAGGGAGAGAGACAGCGAGAGAGGGAGAGAGACGGCGAGAGAGAGAGAGACAGCGAGAGAGAGCCAGCGAGAGAGAGAGTGAGACAGCGCGAGAGTAGACAGTGAGAGAGAGAGGCAGACAGGGAGAGAGACAGCGAGAGAGGGAGAGAGACGGCGAGAGAGATACAGCGAGAGAGACAGACAGACAGCGAGAGAGAGACAGACAGACAGGGAGAGAGACAGCGAGAGAGGGAGAGAGACGGCGAGAGAGAGAGAGACAGGGAGAGAGAGAAAGTGAGAGAGAGAGAGAGACAGGGAGAGAGAGAGAGACAGGGAGAGAGAGACAGTGAGAGAGAGAGAGACAGACAGCGAGAGAGAGACAGCGAGAGAGCGAGAGACAGACAGGGAGATAGACAGCGAGAGAGGGAGAGAGACGGCGAGAGAAAGAGAGACAGCGAGAGAGAGACAGCGAGCGAGAGAGAGACAGCGAGCGAGAGAGAGACAGCGAGCGAGAGAGAGACAGCGAGCGAGAGAGAGACAGCGAGCGAGAGAGAGACAGCGAGCGAGAGAGAGACAGCGAGCGAGAGAGAGACAGACAGCGAGAGAGAGACAGCGAGAGAGAGACAGCGAGAGAGAGACAGACAGCGAGAGAGAGGGAGCGACAGCGAGCGAGAGAGAAAGCGAGAGAGAGACAACGAGAGAGAGACAGTGAGAGAGAGAGACAGACAGGGAGAGAGACAGCGAGAGAGGGAGAGAGACGGCGAGAGAGAGAGACAGCGAGAGAGAGAGATACAGCGAGAGAGAGAGACAGACAGCGAGAGAGGGAGAGACAGACGGCAAGAGAGAGAAAGAAAGACAGTGAGAGAAAGAGACTCAGCGAGAGAGAGACAGACAGTGAGAGAGAGAGTGACAGCGAGAGAGAGAGAGACAGACAGGGAGAGAGACAGCGAGAGAGAGAGAGACAGCGAGAGAGAAACAGCGAGAGAGAAACGAGAGAGAGAGCGAGAGAGAGACAGGGAGAGAGAGAGACAGTGAGAGAGAGAGAGAGACAGGGAGAGAGAGAGAGACAGGGAGAGAGAGACAGTGAGAGAGAGAGAGATAGACAGCGAGAGAGAGACAACGAGAGAGAGAGAGACAGACAGCGAGAGAGACAGCGAGCGAGAGAGAGACAGACAGCGAGAGAGAGACAGACAGCGAGGGAGAGAGATGGAGACAGCGAGAGAGAGACAACGAGAGAGAGAGAGAGTGAGACTGCGAGAGAAAGTGTGACAGACAGCGAGAGAGAGACAGCGAGAGAGAGGGAGACAGACAGCGAGAGAGAGAGACTGACAGTGAGAGAGAGAGAGACAGCGAGAGAGAGACAGACAGTGAGAGAGAGACAGCGAGAGAGTGACAGCGCGAGAGACAGAGACAGCGAGAGACAGTCAGCGAGAGAGAGAGAGACAGCGAGAGAGAGGGAGACAGACAGCGAGAGAGAGAGACTGACAGTGAGAGAGAGAGAGAGAGAGACAGCGAGAGAGAGACAGCGAGAGAGAAATACACAGCGAGAGAGAGAGAGAGTGAGACAGCGAGAGAAATTGTGACAGACAGCGAGAGAGAGACAGCGAGAGAGAGAGAGACAGCGAGAGAGAAATACACAGCGAGAGAGAGAGACAGACAGCGAGAGAGAGAGACAGACAGCGAGAGAGAGACAGACGGCAAGAGAGAGAAAGATAGACAGTGAGAGAAAGAGACACAGCAAGAGAGAGACAGACAGTGAGAGAGAGAGTGACAGCGAGAGAGTGACAGACAGCGAGCGAGAGAGAGACAGCGAGGGAGAGACAAGAGAGAGTGAGACAGCGAGAGAAAGTGTGACAGACAGCGAGAGAGAGACAGCGAGAGAGAGAGACAGACAGTGAGAGAGGGAGAGACAGACGGCAAGAGAGAGAAAGATAGACAGTGAGAGAAAGAGACACAGCGAGAGAGAGAGACAGACAGTGAGAGAGAGAGTGACAGCGAGACAGTGACAGACAGCGAGCGGGAGAGAGAGAGACAGCGAGAGAGAGACAACAAGAGTGAGACAGCGAGAGAAAGAGTGACAGACAGCGAGAGAGAGACAGCGAGAGAGAGAGAGAGACAGCGAGCGATAGAGAAAGCGAGAGAGAGACAACGAGAGAGAGACAGTGAGGGAGACAGACAGGGAGAGAGACAGCGAGAGAGGGAGAGAGACGGCGAGAGAGAGAGAGTAGCGAGAGAGAGCCAGCGAGAGAGAGAGAGTGAGATAGCGCGAGAGAGAGACAGTGAGAGAGAGAGACAGACAGGGAGAGAGACAGCGAGAGAGGGAGAGAGACGGCGAGAGAGAGAGAGACAGGGAGAGAGAGACAGTGAGAGAGAGAGAGAGAGACAGCGAGAGAGAGAGAGACAGCGAGAGAGAGACAGTGAGAGAGAGAGAGACAGACAGCGAGAGAGAGACAGCGAGAGAGAGAGAGACAGACAGGGAGAGAGCCAGCGAGAGAGAGACAGCGAGAGAGAGAGTGAGACAGCGCGAGAGTAGACAGTGAGAGAGAGAGACAGACAGGGAGAGAGACAGCGAGAGAGGGAGGGAGACGGCGAGAGAGATACAGCGAGAGAGAGAGACAGACAGCGAGAGAGAGAGAGACAGACAGGGAGAGAGACAGCGAGAGAGGGAGAGAGACAGGGAGAGAGAGACAGTGAGAGAGAGAGAGAGACAGGGGGAGAGAGAGAGACAGGGAGAGAGAGACAGTGAGAGAGAGAGAGACAGACAGCGAGAGAGAGACAGCGAGAGAGCGAGAGACAGACAGGGAGAGAGACAGCGAGAGAGAGAGAGAGACAGCGAGAGAGAGACAGCGAGCGAGAGAGAGACAGCGAGCGAGAGAGAGACAGCGAGCGAGAGACAGACAGCGAGCGAGAGAGAGACAGCGAGCGAGAGAGAGACAGCGAGCGAGAGAGAGACAGACAGCGAGAGAGAGACAGACAGCGAGAGGGAGACAGCGAGAGAGAGACAGCGAGAGAGAGACAGACAGCGAGTGAGAGGGAGAGACAGCGAGCGAGAGAGAAAGCGAGAGAGAGACAACGAGAGAGAGACAGTGAGAGAGAGAGACAGACAGGGAGAGAGACAGCGAGAGAGGGAGAGAGACAGCGAGAGAGAGAGACACCGAGAGAGAGAGATACAGTGAGAGAGAGAGACAGACAGCGAAAGAGGGAGAGACAGACGGCAAGAGAGAGAAAGAAAGACAGTGAGAGAAAGAGACTCAGCGAGAGAGAGACAGACAGTGAGAGAGAGAGTGACAGCGAGAGAGAGAGAGACAGACAGGGAGAGAGAGAGCGAGAGAGAGACAGGGAGAGAGAGACAGTGAGAGAGAGAGAGAGACAGGGAGAGAGAGAGAGACAGGGAGAGAGAGACAGTGAGAGAGAGAGAGACAGATAGCGAGAGAGAGACAACGAGAGAGAGAGAGACAGACAGCGAGAGAGAGACAGCGAGCGAGAGAGAGACAGACAGCGAGAGAGAGACAGACAGCGAGGGAGAGAGATGGAAACAGCGAGAGAGAGACAACGAGAGACAGAGAGAGTGAGACAGCGAGAGAAAGTGTGACAGACAGCGAGAGAGAGGGAGACAGACAGCGAGAGAGAGAGACTGACAGTGAGAGAGAGAGAGAGAGAGAGACAGCGAGAGAGAGACAGACAGTGAGAGAGAGACAGCGAGAGAGTGACAGCGAGAGAGAGAGAGACAGCGAGAGACAGTCAGCGAGAGAGAGAGAGACAGCGAGAGAGAGGGAGACAGACAGCGAGAGAGAGAGACTGACAGTGAGAGAGAAAGAGAGAGAGACAGCGAGAGAGAGACAGCGAGAGAGAAATACACAGCGAGAGAGAGAGAGTGAGACAGCGAGAGAAATTGTGACAGACAGCGAGAGAGAGACAGCGAGAGAGAGAGAGACAGCGAGAGAGAAATACACAGCGAGAGAGAGAGAGACAGACAGCGAGAGAGAGAGACAGACAGCGAGAGAGAGAGAGACAGACGGCAAGAGAGAGAAAGATAGACAGTGAGAGAAAGAGACACAGCAAGAGAGAGACAGACAGTGAGAGAGAGAGTGACAGCGAGAGAGTGACAGACAGCGCCGAGAGAGAGACAGCGAGGGAGAGACAAGAGAGAGTGAGACAGCGAGAGAAAGTGTGACAGACAGCGAGAGAGAGACAGCGAGAGAGAGAGACAGACAGCGAGAGAGGGAGAGACAGACGGCAAGAGAGAGAAAGATAGACAGTGAGAGAAAGAGACACAGCGAGAGAGAGAGACAGACAGTGAGAGAGAGAGTGACAGCGAGACAGTGACAGACAGCGAGCGAGAGAGAGAGAGACAGCGAGCGAGAGAGAGACAGCGAGCGAGAGAGAGACAGACAGCGAGGGAGAGACAGCTAGAGAGAGACACAGAGAGGCAGACAGACACACAGACAGATGGAGAGGCAGACAGACAGTGACGCAGAGAGACAGCTGGAGAGGCGGATAGGCAGCCAGACAGCCAGACAGACAGCTATAGAGGCAGACACACAGACAGACTGAGAGGCAGACAGAGCGGCAGAGAGACAGCTAGTAAGACAGACACACAGACAGGCAGAGAGACAGACAGGCAGACAGACTGCGAGGGAGACAGGCACACAGACAGACAGAGAGGCAGACAGACAGCGAGAGAGACTGACACACAGACAGGCAGAGAGGCAGACAGACAGACAGAGAGGTAGACAGACAGCCAGACAGACAGCGAGAGAGACAGACACACAGACAGACAGAGAGGCAGACAGACAGCGAGAGGGACAGACACACAGACAGACTGCGAGGGAGACAGACACACAGACAGACAGAGAGGCAGACAGACAGCGAGAGAGACTGACACACAGACAGGCAGAGAGGCAGACAGACAGCGAGAGAGACTGACACACAGAGAGGCAGACAGACAGCCAGACAGACAGAGAGGTAGACAGACAGCCAGACAGACAGCGAGAGAGACAGACACACAGACAGACAGAGAGGCAGACAGACAGCGAGAGAGACAGACACACATGCAGACAGAGAGGCAGACTGACAGTGAAGGAGACGGGGAGTAGGTGACTTGGTTGTTGGATCCTGTACGATCTCGACAAGGCGGACGAGGAATGTATGTTTACAGTTGTGGGGTTATCCGGGACTGGGGGCGGGGGGGGGACAATTTTAATTAATGTTGGGTAGGGGTGGAGATGGGTGGGGGAGGGGGAGGGGCTGGATGAGGGTGGGGGAGGGTCTGGGGAAAGAGTGGGGGAGGGGGGTGGAGGAGGGGCTGGATGGGATGGAGGGGAAGGGGAGGGGAGAGGCTGGATGTGAGTGGGGGAAGGGAAGGGGTGGGGGAGGGGCTCACTAGGAAGTACTGGAGGGTAAATAGAGAGGGGGGGGCGCGGTGATGGAAGCTGCACATCCCCATGGAATCCCTACGGTGCAGAAGCAGGCCATTTGGCCCATTGAGTCTGCGCTGGCCCTCTGAAAGAGGGGCCACAACCCAGCCTGTGTATTCAATGGAGGCCTTTCCTGGCTGCAAGGCACTGTGGGTAATGCTGTCCTCCATTACCCTGCTGCCGATATCAGAGGTTTCCCTGCACCAGAGGTGAGCCGGACTCCCTCAGACATCTTCCCCGTCCTGGGATGCTGGGAGGCGCAGCCCTCTGCCAAGCTAGGGGGCACTGCACGGGCTCATTAGCGCCTCCTACAGGACCAGGATGGATCGGTGAATTCTCGCTCCTTTTACAAGCGGGGATCTGCTCCTCCGGAGGATATTGCCCTCAGCGACGCTTAATCACGTGATACTTGTCCACAGGGTTCTTGTATTCACCCGGGTCGTGTCTCAGCGTCACCACGTCCCCAATATTTGAGGATAACCATCGCTGCGGTGATCTTTCAGCACTGACTAGATTCTGCAGGTTGACAGCACTGCCTTAAAATATCCTCCACCGGGTCGGGAGGCTCTGCACATTTACAGGACTTTTTCGAAGACGCAGAGAGTTACAAACATCGGAAAAATGTCTGGACCCCTGCCTGAATTCAGTTCACTGAGCCTCACAGACCACTCCCGCTGTACGGCCACTCTGGCAGAGTGAGGCTGATAGCCCACTCCCGCTGTACAGCCACTCTGGCAGAGTGAGCCTCACGCCTGACCCCCGCAATTGGAATCAAATACGTTGTACCACAGCACAAAGCAGATGCTGACAGAACTTCCTCCGACAGCAGTTTGTCTGTCTGTCTGTCTCTCTCACTCTCTCTCCAACCCCAGTTTGCGTATTTCTCTCTATCTCCAGTTTGTGTTTCTCTCCCTCTCCCCAATTTGCGTTTCTCTCTCCCCAGTTTGTGTTTCTCTCTCCCCCCATTTTGTGTGTCTCTCTCTCTCCCCAGTTTGTGTCTCTCTCTCCCCAGTTTGTGTTTCTCTCCCCAATTTGTGTTTCTCTCCCCAATTTGTGTTTCTCTCCCCAGTTTGTGTTTATCTCTCCCGAGTTTGTGTTCCTCTCTCTCCCCAGTTTGTGTTCCTCTCTCCCCAGTTTGTGTTTCACTCTCTCTCCAGTTTGTGTTCCTCTCTCTCCCCAGTTTGTGTTCCTCTCTCCCCAGTTTGTGTTCCTCTCTCCCCAGTTTGTGTTCCTCTCTCTCCCCAGATTGTGTTCCTCTCTCTCCCCAGTTTGTGTTCCTCTCTCTCCTCAGTTTGCATTTTCTCTCTCTCCAGTTTGTGTTCCTCTCTCTCCAGTTTGTGTTCCTCTCTCTCCAGTTTGTGTTTCTCTCTCCAATTTGTGTTTCTCTCTCTCCAGTTTGTGTTTCTCTCTCTCCAGTCTGTGTTTCTCTCTCTCAGTTTGTATTTCTCTCCCCAGTTTGTGTTTCTCTCTCTCCCCAGTTTGTGATTCTCTCCCCAGTTTGTGTTTCTCTCTCCCCAGTTTGTGTTTCTCTCTCCCCAGTTTGTTTCTCTCTCTCCCCAGTTTGTGTTTCTCTCTCTCCCCAGTTTGTGTTTCTCTCTACCCAGTTGGTGTTTCTCCTACCCTAGTTTGTGTTTCTCTCTCCCCAGTTTGTGCTTCTCTCTCTCCAGTTTGTGTTTCTCTCTCTCCCCAGTTTGTGTTTCACTCTCCACTTTTTGTGTCTCTCTCTCCCCAGTTTGTGTCTCTCTCCACAGTTTGTGTTTCTATCTCCCCAGTTTGTGTTTCTCTGTTTCTCTCTCCCCAGTTTGTGTTTCTCTCTCCCCAGTTTGTTTCTCTCCTGTCTCCAGTTTGTGTTTCTCACTCTCCCCAGTTTGTTTTTCTCTCTCCCCAGTTTGCGTTTCTCTCTCCCCAGTTTGTGTTTCTCTGCTTCTCTCCAGTTTGTGTTTCTCTCTCCCCAGTTTGTGTCTCTCCTGTCTCCAGTTTGTGTTTCTCACTCTCCCCAGTTTGTTTTTCTCTCTCCCCAGTTTGTGTTTCTCTCGCCCCAGTTTGTGTTTCATCCTCTCCCCAGTTTGTGTTCCTCTCTCTCCAGTTTGTGTTCCTCTCTCTCCAGTTTGTGTTTCTCTCTCTCCAATTTGTGTTTCTCTCTCTCCAGTTTGTGTTTCTCTCTCTCCAGTCTGTTTCTCTCTCTCCAGTTTGTGTTTCTCTCTCCAATTTGTGTTTCTCTCTCTCCAGTTTGTGTTTCTGTCCCTCCAGTCTGTGTTTCTCTCTCTCAGTTTGTGTTTCTCTCCGCAGTTTGTGTTTCTGCCTCTCCCCAGTTTGTGATTCTCTCCCCAGTTGATGTTTCCCCCTCCCCAGTTTGTGTTTCTCTCTCCCCAGTTTGTGTTTCTCTCTCTCCCCAGTTTGTGTTTCTCTCTCTCCCCAGTTTGTGTTTCTCTCTACCCAGTTGGTGTTTCTCCCACCCTAGTTTGTGTTTCTCTCTCCCCAGTTTGTGATTCTCTCTCTCCAGTTTGTGTTTCGCTCTCTCCCCAGTTTGTGTTTCACTCTCCACTTTTTGTGTCTCTCTCTCCCCAGTTTGTGTGTCTCTCTCCCCAGTTTGTGTCTCTCTCCCCAGTTTGTTTTTCTCTCCCCTGTTTGTGTCTCTCTCCCCAGTTTGTGTTTCTCTCTCTCCCCAGTTTGTGTTGCGGTCTCCCCTTTTTGTGTGTCCCTCTCTCCCCAGTTTGTGTTCCACTCTCTCCTCAGTTCGTGTTCCTCTCTCTCTCCTCAGTTTGTGTTTCTCTCTCTCCTCAGTTTGTGGTTCTCTCTCTCCCCAGTTTGTGTTCCACTCTCTCCTCAGTTTGTGTTCCTCTCTCTCTCCTCAGTTTGTGTTTCTCTCTCTCCTCAGTTTGTGGTTCTCTCTCTCCCCAGTTTGTGTTTCTCTCTCTCCCCAGTTTGTGTTTCTCTCTAACCAGTTGGTGTTTCTCCCGCCCCAGTTTGTGTTTCTCTCTCTCCAGTTTGTGGTTCTCTCTCTCCCCAGTGTGTGTTTCTCTCTCCCCAGTTTGTGTTTCTCTCTCTCCCCAGTTTGTGTTTCTCTCTACCCAGTTGGTGTTTCTCCCGCCCCAGTTTGTGCTTCTCTCTCTCTCTCTCCAGTTTGTGTTTCTCTCTCTCTCCAGTTTGTGTTTCACTCTCCACTTTTTGTGTCTCTCTCTCCCTAGTTTGTGTCTCTCTCCCCAGTTTGTGTTTCTATCTCCCCAGTTTGTGTTTCTCTGTTTCTCTCTCCCCAGTTTGTGTTTCTCTCTCCCTAGTTTGTGTCTCTTCTGTCTCCAGTTTGTGTTTCTCACTCTCCCCCGTTTGTTTTTCTCTCTCCCCAGTTTGCGTTTCTCTCTCCCCCCAGTTTGTGTTTCTCTCTCTCTCCAGTTTGCGTTTCTCTCTCTCCAGTTTGTGTTCCTCTCTCTCCAGTTTGTGTTCCTCTCTCTCCAGTTTGTGTTCCTCTCTCTCCAATTTGTGTTTCTATCGCTCCAGTTTGTGTTTCTCTCTCTCCACTTTGTGTTTCTCTCTCTCCAGTCTGTGTTTCTCTCTCTCTCCAGTTTGTGTTACTCTCTCTCACCAGTTTGTGTGTCTCTCTCTCAGTTTGTGTTTCTCTCACTCCAGTTTGTGTTTCTCTCCAGTTTGTGTTTCTCTCCAGTTTGTGTTTCTCTCCCCAGTTTGTGTTTCTCTCTCCCCCCAGTTTGTGTTTCTCTCTCCCCAGCTTATGTTTCTCTCTCCCCAGTTGGTGTTTCCCCCTCCCAGGTTTGTGTTTCTCTCTTCCCAGTTTGTGATTCTCTCTCTCTCCGGTTTGTGTTTCTCTCTCTCCCCAGTTTGTGTTTCACTCTCCCCTTTTTGTGTTCCTCTCTCCCCAGTTTGTGTCTCTCTCTCCCCAGTTTGTGTTTCTCTCTCCCCAGTTTGTGTTTCTCTCTCTCTCTCCAGTTTGTGTTTCTCTCTCTCCCCTGTTTGTGTTTCAGTCTCCCCTTTTTGTGTGTGTCTCTCTCCCCAGTTTGTGTTTATCTCTCCCCAGTTTGTGTCTCTTCTGTCTCCAGTTTGTGTTTCTCGCTCTCCCTAGTTTGTTTTATTCTCTCCCCAGTGTGCCTTTCTCTCTCACCAGTTTGCATTTCTCTCTCCCCATTTTGTGTTTCTCTCTCCCCAGTTTGTGTTCCTCTCTCTCCAGTTTGTGTTCATCTCTCTCCCCAGTTTGTGTCCCTCTCTCCCCCCAGTTTGTGTTCCTCTCTCCAGTTTGTGTTCCTCTCTCTCCCCAGTTTGTGTTTCGATCTCCCCATTTTGTGTTTCTCTCTCCCCAGTTCGTGTTCCTCTCTCTCCAGTTTGTGTTTCTCCCCAGTTTGTGATCCTCTCTCTCCCCAGTTTGTGTTCCTCTCTCTCGTTTGTGTTCCTCTCTCTACAGTTTGTGTTCCTCTCTCTCCAGTTTGTGTTCCTCTCTCTCCAGTTTGTTTCTCTCTCTCCAGTTTGTGTTTCTCTCTCTCCAGTTTGTGTGTCTCTCTCTACAGTTTGTGTTTCTATCACTCCAGTTTGTGTTTCTCTGTCTCCAGTTTGTATTTTTCTCTCCCCATTTTATGTTTCTCTCTCCCCAGTTTGTGTCCCTCTCTCCCCCCAGTGTGTGTTCCTAACTCCAGTTTGTGTTTCTCTCCCCAGTTTGTGTTTCTCCCTCCCCAGTTTGTGTTTCTCTCTCCCCAGTTTGTGTTTCTCTCTCTCTCCGGTTTGTGTTTCTCTCTCTCCCCAGTTTGTGTTTCACTCTCCCCTTTTTGTGTTCCTCTCTCCCCAGTTTGTGTCTCTCTCTCCCCAGTTTGTGTCTCTCTCCCCAGCTTGTGTTTCTCTCTCCCCAGTTTGTGTTGCTCTCTCCCCAGTTTGTGTTTCTCCCTCTCTCTCCAGTTTGTGTTTCTCTCTGTCCCCAGTTTGTGTTTTGGTCTCCCCATTTTGTGTGTCTCTCGCTCCCCAGTTTGTGTTTATCTCTCCCCAGTATGTGTCTCTTCTGTCTCCAGTTTGTGTTTCTCACTCTCCCCAGTTTGTTTTTCTCTTTCCCCAGTTTGCGTTTCTCTCTCCCCAGTTTGCGTTTCTCTCACCCCAGTTTGCGTTTCTCTCTCTCCATTTTGTGTTTCTCTCTCCCCTGTTTGTGTTCCTCTCTCACCAGTTTGTGTTCCTCTCTCTCCCCAGTTTGTGTCCCTCTCTCCCCCCAGTTTGTGTTCCTCTCTCCAGTTTGTGTTCCTCTCTCTCCGGTTTGTGTTCCTCACTCTCCAGTTTGTGATTCTCTCTCTCCAGTTTGTGTTTTTTTCTCTCCAGTTTGTGTGTCTCTCTCTACAGTTTGTGTTTCTCTCTCTCCAGTTTGTGTTTCTCTCTCTCCAGTTTGTGTTTCTCTCTCTCCCCAGTTTGTGTTTCTCTCTCTCCAGTTTGTGTTTCTCTCTCACCATTTTGTGTTTCTCTCTCCCCAGTTTGTGTTCCTCTCTCTCCAGATTGTGTTCCTCTCTCTCCCCAGTTTGTGTCCCTCTCTCCACGCAGTTTGTGTTCCTCCCTCTCCAGTTTGTGTCCCTCCCTCTCCAGTTTGTGTCCCTCCCTCTCCAGTTTGTGTTCCTCTCTCCCCAGTTTGTGTCCCTCTCTCCCCCCAGTTTGTGTTCCTCTCTCCAGTTTGTGTTCCTCTCTCTCCGGTTTGTGTTCCTCACTCTCCAGTTTGTGATTCTCTCTCTCCAGTTTGTGTTTTTCTCTCCCCAGTTGGTGTTTCCCCCTCCCCAGTTTGTGTTTCTCTCTCCCCAGTTTGTGTTTCTCTCTCTCTCCAGTTTGTGTTTCTCTCTCTCCCCAGTTTATGTTTCACTCTCTCCCCAGTTTGTGTCTCTCTCTCCCCAGTTTGTGTCTCTCTCTCCCCAGTTTGTGTCTCTCTCTCCAGTTTGTGTTTCTCTCTCCCCAGTTTGTGTTTCTCTGTTTCTCTGTCTCTCCCCAGTTTGTGTTTCTCTTTCCTCAGTTTGTGTCTCTTTTGTCTCCAGTTTGTGTCTCTCTCTCTCCAGTTTGTGTTTCTCTCTCTCCCCAGTTTATGTTTCACTCTCTCCCCAGTTTGTGTCTCTCTCTCCCCAATTTGTGTCTCTCTCTCTCCAGTTTGTGTTTCTCTCTCACCATTTTGTGTTTCTCTCTCCCCAGTTTGTGTTCCTCTCTCTCCAGATTGTGTTCCTCTCTCTCCCCAGTTTGTGTCCCTCTCTCCACGCAGTTTGTGTTCCTCCCTCTCCAGTTTGTGTCCCTCCCTCTCCAGTTTGTGTCCCTCCCTCTCCAGTTTGTGTTCCTCTCTCCCCAGTTTGTGTCCCTCTCTCCCCCCAGTTTGTGTTCCTCTCTCCAGTTTGTGTTCCTCTCTCTCCGGTTTGTGTTCCTCACTCTCCAGTTTGTGATTCTCTCTCTCCAGTTTGTGTTTTTCTCTCCCCAGTTGGTGTTTCCCCCTCCCCAGTTTGTGTTTCTCTCTCCCCAGTTTGTGTTTCTCTCTCTCTCCAGTTTGTGTTTCTCTCTCTCCCCAGTTTATGTTTCACTCTCTCCCCAGTTTGTGTCTCTCTCTCCCCAGTTTGTGTCTCTCTCTCCCCAGTTTGTGTCTCTCTCTCCAGTTTGTGTTTCTCTCTCCCCAGTTTGTGTTTCTCTGTTTCTCTGTCTCTCCCCAGTTTGTGTTTCTCTTTCCTCAGTTTGTGTCTCTTTTGTCTCCAGTTTGTGTTTCTCACTCTCCCCAGTTTGTTTTTCTCTCTCCCCAGTTTGTGTTTCTCTCTCCCCAGGTTGTGTTCCTCTCTCTCCAGTTTGTGTTCCTCTCTCCCCATTTTGTGTTCCTCTCTCTCCTCAGTTTTAGTCCCTTCCTCCCCCCAGTTTGTGTGCCTCTCTCTCTAGTTTGTGTTTCTCTCTCTCCAGTTTGTGTTTCTCTCTCTCCAGTTTGTGTTTCTCTGTCTCCAGTTTGTGTTTCTCTCCCACCCTAGTTTGTGTTTCTCTCTCCCCAGTTTGTGCTTCTCTCTCTCCAGTTTGTGTTTCTCTCACTCCCCAGTTTGTGTTTCACTCTCCACTTTTTGTGTCTCTCTCTCCCCAGTTTGTGTGTCTCTCTCCCCAGTTTGTGTCTCTCTCCCCAGTTTGTGTCTCTCTCCCCAGTTTGTGTCTCTCTCCCCAGTTTGTGTCTCTCTCCCCAGTTTGTGTCTCTCTCCCCAGTTTGTGTCTCTCTCCCCAGTTTGTGTCTCTCTCCCCAGTTTGTGTTTCTCTCTCTCCCAGTTTGTGTTGCGGTCTCTCTCCTCAGTTTGTGTTTCTCTCTCTCCTCAGTTTGTGGTTCTCTCTCTCCCCAGTTTGTGTTTCTCTCTCTCCCCAGTTTGTGTTTCTCTCTCTCCTCAGTTTGTGGTTCTCTCTCTCCCCAGTTTGTGTTCCACTCTCTCCTCAGTTTGTGTTCCTCTCTCTCTCCTCAGTTTGTGTTTCTCTCTCTCCTCAGTTTGTGGTTCTCTCTCTCCCCAGTTTGTGTTTCTCTCTCTCCCCAGTTTGTGTTTCTCTCTAACCAGTTGGTGTTTCTCCCGCCCCAGTTTGTGTTTCTCTCTCTCCAGTTTGTGGTTCTCTCTCTCCCCAGTGTGTGTTTCTCTCTCCCCAGTTTGTGTTTCTCTCTCTCCCCAGTTTGTGTTTCTCTCTCTCCAGTTTGTGTTTCACTCTCCACTTTTTGTGTCTCTCTCTCCCTAGTTTGTGTCTCTTCTGTCTCCAGTTTGTGTTTCTCACTCTCCCCTTTTTGTGTTCCTCTCTCCCCAGTTTGTGTCTCTCTCTCCCCAGTTTGTGTTTCTCTCTCCCCAGTTTGTGTTTCTCTCTCTCTCTCCAGTTTGTGTTTCTCTCTCTCCCCAGTTTGTGTTTCATCTCCCCTTTTTGTGTTCCTCTCTCCCCAGTTTGTGTCTCTCTCTCCAATTTGTGTTTCTATCGCTCCAGTTTGTGTTTCTCTCTCTCCACTTTGTGTTTCTCTCTCTCCAGTCTGTGTTTCTCTCTCTCCAGTTTGTTTTTCTCTCTCACCAGTTTGTGTGTCTCTCTCTCAGTTTGTGTTTCTCTCACTCCAGTTTGTGTTTCTCTCTCTCCAGTTTGTGTTTCTCTCCCCAGTTTGTGTTTCTCTCTCTCCCCAGTTTGTGTTTCTCTCTCCCCAGCTTGTGTTTCTCTCTCCCCAGTTGGTGTTTCCCCCTCCCAGGTTTGTGTTTCTCTCTCCCCAGTTTGTGTTTCTCTCTCTCTCCGGTTTGTGTTTCTCTCTCTCCCTAGTTTGTGTTTCACTCTCCCCTTTTTGTGTTCCTCTCTCCCCAGTTTGTGTCTCTCTCTCCCCAGTTTGTGTTTCTCTCTCCCCAGTTTGTGTTTCTCTCTCTCTCTCCAGTTTGTGTTTCTCTCTCTCCCCTGTTTGTGTTTCAGTCTCCCCTTTTTGTGTGTGTCTCTCTCCCCAGTTTGTGTTTATCTCTCCCCAGTTTGTGTCTCTTCTGTCTCCAGTTTGTGTTTCTCACTCTCCCTAGTTTGTTTTATTCTCTCCCCAGTTTGCCTTTCTCTCTCACCAGTTTGCATTTCTCTCTCCCCAGTTTGTGTTTCTCTCTCCCCAGTTTGTGTTCCTCTCTCTCCAGTTTGTGTTCATCTCTCTCCCCAGTTTGAGTCCCTCTCTTCCCCCCAGTTTGTGTTCCTCTCTCCAGTTTGTGTTCCTCTCTCTCCCCAGTTTGTGTTTCGGTCTCCCCATTTTGTGTTTCTCTCTCCCCAGTTCGTGTTCCTCTCTCTCCAGTTTGTGTTTCTCCCCAGTTTGTGTTCCTCTCTCTCCCCAGTTTGTGTTCCTCTCTCTCCAGTTTGTGTTCCTCTCTCTCCAGTTTGTGTTCCTCTCTCCAGTTTGTGTTCCTCTCTCTCCAGTTTGTGTTTCTCTCTCTCCAGTTTGTGTTTCTCTCTCTCCAGTTTGTGTGTCTCTCTCTACAGTTTGTGTTTCTCTCTCTCCAGTTTGTGTTTCTCTGTCTCCAGTTTGTATTTCTCTCCCCAGTTTGTGTTTCTCCCTCCCCAGTTTGTGTTTCTCTCTCCCCAGTTTGTGTTTCTCTCTCTCTCCAGTTTGTGTTTCTCTCCCCAGTTTGTGTTTCTCCCTCCCCAGTTTGTGTTTCTCTCTCCCCAGTTTGTGTTTCTCTCTCTCTCCAGTTTGTGTTTCTCTCTCCCCAGTTTGTGTTTCATCTCCCCTTTTTGTGTTCCTCTCTCCCCAGTTTGTGTCTCTCTCCCCAGCTTGTGTTTCTCTCTCCCCAGTTTGTGTTGCTCTCTCCCCAGTTTGTGTTTCTCCCTCTCTCTCCAGTTTGTGTTTCTCTCTGTCCCCAGTTTGTGTTTCGGTCTCCCCATTTTGTGTGTCTCTCTCTCCCCAGTTTGTGTTTATCTCTCCCCAGTTTGTGTTTCTCTCTCTCCCCAGTTTGTGTTTCTCTCTCTCCAGTTTGTGTTTCACTCTCCACTTTTTGTGTCTCTCTCTCCCTAGTTTGTGTCTCTCTCCCCAGTTTGTGTTTCTATCTCCCCAGTTTGTGTTTCTCTGTTTCTCTCTCCCCAGTTTGTGTTTCTCTCTCCCTAGTTTGTGTCTCTTCTGTCTCCAGTTTGTGTTTCTCACTCTCCCCAGTTTGTTTTTCTCTCTCCCCAGTTTGCGTTTCTCTCTCCCCAGTTTGTGTTTCTCTCGCCACAGTTTGTGTCCCTCTCTCCCCCCAGTTTGTGTTTCTCTCTCTCCAGTTTGTGTTTCTCTCTCTCCAGTTTGTGTTCCTCTCTCTCCAGTTTGTGTTCCTCTCTCTCCAGTTTGTGTTCCTCTCTCTCCAGTTTGTGTTCCTCTCTCTCCAATTTGTGTTTCTCTCTCTCCAGTCTGTGTTTCTCTCTCTCCAGTTTGTTTTTCTCTCTCACCAGTTTGTGTGTCTCTCTCTCAGTTTGTGTTTCTCTCACTCCAGTTTGTGTTTCTCTCTCTCCAGTTTGTGTTTCTCTCCCCAGTTTGTGTTTCTCTCTCTCCCCAGTTTGTGTTTCTCTCTCCCCAGCTTGTGTTTCTCTCTCCCCAGTTGGTGTTTCCCCCTCCCAGGTTTGTGTTTCTCTCTCCCCAGTTTGTGTTTCTCTCTCTCTCCGGTTTGTGTTTCTCTCTCTCCCCAGTTTGTGTTTCACTCTCCCCTTTTTGTGTTCCTCTCTCCCCAGTTTGTGTCTCTCTCTCCCCAGTTTGTGTTTCTCTCTCCCCAGTTTGTGTTTCTCTCTCTCTCTCCAGTTTGTGTTTCTCTCTCTTCCCTGTTTGTGTTTCAGTCTCCCCTTTTTGTGTGTGTCTCTCTCCCCAGTTTGTGTTTATCTCTCCCCAGTTTGTGTCTCTTCTGTCTCCAGTTTGTGTTTCTCACTCTCCCTAGTTTGTTTTATTCTCTCCCCAGTTTGCCTTTCTCTCTCACCAGTTTGCATTTCTCTCTCCCCAGTTTGTGTTTCTCTCTCCCCAGTTTGTGTTCCTCTCTCTCCAGTTTGTGTTCATCTCTCTCCCCAGTTTGAGTCCCTCTCTCCCCCCAGTTTGTGTTCCTCTCTCCAGTTTGTGTTCCTCTCTCTCCCCAGTTTGTGTTTCGGTCTCCCCATTTTGTGTTTCTCTCTCCCCAGTTCGTGTTCCTCTCTCTCCAGTTTGTGTTTCTCCCCAGTTTGTGTTCCTCTCTCTCCCCAGTTTGTGTTCCTCTCTCTCCAGTTTGTGTTCCTCTCTCTCCAGTTTGTGTTCCTCTCTCCAGTTTGTGTTCCTCTCTCTCCAGTTTGTGTTTCTCTCTCTCCAGTTTGTGTTTCTCTCTCTCCAGTTTGTGTGTCTCTCTCTACAGTTTGTGTTTCTCTCTCTCCAGTTTGTGTTTCTCTGTCTCCAGTTTGTATTTCTCTCTCCCCATTTTGTGTTTCTCTCTCCCCAGTTTGTGTCCCTCTCTCCCCCCAGTGTGTGTTCCTAACTCCAGTTTGTGTTTCTCTCCCCAGTTTGTGTTTCTCCCTCCCCAGTTTGTGTTTCTCTCTCCCCAGTTTGTGTTTCTCTCTCTCTCCAGTTTGTGTTTCTCTCTCCCCAGTTTGTGTTTCATCTCCCCTTTTTGTGTTCCTCTCTCCCCAGTTTGTGTCTCTCTCCCCAGCTTGTGTTTCTCTCTCCCCAGTTTGTGTTGCTCTCTCCCCAGTTTGTGTTTCTCCCTCTCTCTCCAGTTTGTGTTTCTCTCTGTCCCCAGTTTGTGTTTCGGTCTCCCCATTTTGTGTGTCTCTCTCTCCCCAGTTTGTGTTTATCTCTCCCCAGTATGTGTCTCTTCTGTCTCCAGTTTGTGTTTCTCACTCTCCCCAGTTTGTTTTTCTCTTTCCCCAGTTTGCGTTTCTCTCTCCCCAGTTTGCGTTTCTCTCTCCCCAGTTTGCGTTTCTCTCTCTCAATTTTGTGTTTCTCTCTCCCCCGTTTGTGTTCCTCTCTCCAGTTTGTGTTCCTCTCTCTCCGGTTTGTGTTCCTCACTCTCCAGTTTGTGATTCTCTCTCTCCAGTTTGTGTTTTTCTCTCCCCAGTTGGTGTTTCCCCCTCCCCAGTTTGTGTTTCTCTCTCCCCAGTTTGTGTTTCTCTCTCTCTCCAGTTTGTGTTTCTCTCTCTCCCCAGTTTGTGTTTCACACTCTCCCCAGTTTGTGTTTCACTCTCCCCGTTTTGTGTCTCTCTCTCCCCAGTTTGTGTCTCTCTCTCCCCAGTTTGTGTCTCTCTCTCCAGTTTGTGTTTCTCTCTCCCCAGTTTGTGTTTCTCTGTTTCTCTGTCTCTCCCCAGTTTGGGTTTCTCTCGCTCCCCAGTTTGCGTTTCTCTCTCCCCAGTTTGTGTTTCCCTCTCTCTCCAGTTTGTGTTTCTCTCCCCACTTAGTGTGTCTCTCGCTCTCCAGTTTGTGTTTCTCTCCCCAGTTTGTGTTTGTCTCTCCCCAGTTTGTGTTTCGGTCTCCCCATTTTGTGTGTCTCTCTCTCCCCAGTTTGCGTTTCTCTCTCCCCAGTTTGCGTTTCTCTCTCCCCATTTTGTGTTTCTCTCTCCCCCGTTTGTGTTCCTCTCTCTCCAGTTTGTGTTCCTCTCTCTCCGGTTTGTGTTCCTCTCTCTCCAGTTTGTGTTTCTCTCTCTCCAGTTTGTGTTTCTCTCTCTCCAGTTTGTGTGTCTCTCTCTACAGTTTGTGTTTCTCTCTCTCCAGTTTGTGTTTCTCTCTCTCCAGTTTGTGTTTCTCTCTCTACAGTTTGTGATTCTCTCTCGTCATTTAGTGTTCCTCTCTCTCCAGTTTGTGTTCCTCTCTCTCCAGTTTGTGTTCCTCTCTCTCCAGTTTGTGTTCCTCTCTCTCCATCTTGTGTTCCTCTCTCTCCATTTTGTGTTCCTCTCTCTCCCCAGTTTTAGTCCCTCCCTCCCCCCAGTTTGTGTTCCTCTCTCTCCAGTTTGTGTTCCTCTCTCTCCAGTTTGTGTTTCTCTCACTCCAGTTTGTGTTTCTCTCTCTCCAGTTTGTGTTTCTCTCTCTCCAGTTTATGTGTCTCTCTCTACAGTTTGTGTTTCTCTCTCTCCAGTTTGTGTTTCTCTCTCTCCAGTTTATGTTTCTCTCTCTACAGTTTGTGTTTCTCTCTCGCCATTTTATGTTCCTCTCTCTCCAGTTTGTGTTCCTCTCTCTCCAGTTTGAGTTCCTCTCTCTCCATTTTGTGTTCCTCTCTCTCCCCAGTTTTAGTCCCTCCCTCCCCCCAGTTTGTGTTCCTCTCTCTCCAGTTTGTGTTCCTCTCTCTCCAGTTTGTGTTCCTCTCTCTCCAGTTTGTGTTCCTCTCTCTCCAGTTTGTGTTTCTCTCTCTCCAGTTTGTGTTTCTCTCACTCCAGTTTGTGTTTCTCTCTCTCCAGTTTGTGTTTCTCTCTCTCCAGTTTGTGTTTCTCTCTCTCCAGTTTGTGTTTTTCTCTCTCTCCAGTTTGTGTTTCTCTTTCTCCCGAGTTTGTGTTTCTCTTCTCAGTTTGTGTTTCTCTCCCCAGTTTGTGTTTCTTTCACCCCCAACGTTGTGTTTCTCACTCTCCAGTTTGTGCTTCGCTCTCTCCCCAGGTTGTGTTTCTCTCTCTCTCGTTTGTGTTCCTCTCTCTCCCCAGTTGGTGTTCCTCTCTCTCCCCAGTTTGTGTTTCACTCTCTCCCCAGTTTGTGTTTCACTCTCTCCCCAGTTTGTACTTCTCTCTCTCCCCAGTTTACATTTCTCACTCCCCAGTTTGTGTTTCGCTCTCTCCCCAGTTTGAGTTTCTCTCGCTCCCCAGTTTGCGTTTCTCTCTCCCCAGTTTGTGTTTCCCTCTCTCTCCAGTTTGTGTTTCTCTCCCCACTTAGTGTGTCTCTCGCTCTCCAGTTTGTGTTTCTCTCCCCAGTTTGTGTTTGTCTCTCCCCAGTTTGTGTTTGTCTCTCTCCAGTTTGTGTTTCTGTCTCTCCCCAGTTTGTGTTTCTCTCTCTCCCCAGTTTGTGTTTCTCTCTTACCCCAGTTTGTGTTTCTCTCTCCCCAGTTTGTGTTTCTCTCTCTCCAGTTTGTGTTTCTCTCTCTCCCCAGTTTGTGTTTCTCTCTCTCCCCAGTTGTGTTTCTGTCTCTCCCCAGTTTGTGTTTCTCTCTCTCCAGTTTGTGCTTCGCTCTCTCACCAGGTTGTGTTTCTCTCTCTCTCTCGTTTGTGTTCCTCTCTCTCCCCAGTTTGTGTTTCTCTCTCTCCCCAGTTTGTGTCTCTCTCTCTCCCCAGTTGTGTTTCTGTCTCTCCCCAGTTTGTGTTTCTCTCTCTCCCCAGTTTGTGTTTCTCTCTCTCCCCAGTTGTGTTTCTGTCTCTCCCCAGTTTGTGTTTCTCTCTCTCCCCAGTTTGTGTTTCTCTCTCTCCCCAGTTTGTGTTTCTCTCTCTCCACAGTTTGCGTTTCTCTCTCTTTCTCCAGTTTGTGTTTCTCTCTCTCTCCCTAGTTTGCTTTTCTCTCTTTGTCCAGTTTGTGTTTCTCTCTCTCTCTCTAGTTTGTCTTTCGCTCTCTCTTTCTCTGCCCCCGGATTTGTGTTCCTCTCTCTCGCTCTCTCCCGTTTGTGCTTCTCTCTCTCTCTCTCCATTTTGTATTTCTGTCTCTCTCTCCAGTTTGTGTGTCTCTTTCTCCTCAATTTGTGTTTATCTCTCTCTCTCCAAATTGCGTTTTTCTCTCTCCTCCCAGTTTGTGTTTCTCACTCCCCCCCCCCCCCCAGTTTGCGTTTTTCTCTCTCCCCCCAGTTTGCATATTTCTCTCTTCCCCCCAGTTTGCGTTTCTCTCTCTCCCCCAGTTTGTGTTTCTCGCTCCCGGCAGTTTGCGTTTTTCTCTCTCTCCCCCAGTTTGCATTTTTCTCTCCCTCCCCCAGTTTGCGTTTCCGCCCCCCCCCCCCCCCAGTTTGTGTATCTTCTCCGCCTTCACTCTCGAGGAGGCACGCTACGTTTCAGAAGCCGCTTCGAACCCTGAGCTGGAAGGAAAGGAAGGACTCAGGAAAATTACAATCACCAGGGAGTCGGCACTGGGTAAATTGTTGGAAGCTTCGAGCTGACGAGAGCTCGGGTCCTGATGGGTTTGCTCCAAGAGCTTTTAAGAGAAACATCTCGTGAGAGAGTTGGTGCATTGGTTTTAATTGTCCAGAATTCCGGGGGAAGGTTCCATTGGATTAGAAAGAGCCAATGTAATCCTTTACTAAAAAAGGGAGGGAGATAGAAAGAGGGAAACTACAGACCAGTTAGCTTAACATCTGTCATAGGGGAAACGTTCAAAGCCATTATTAGACCGAGTCAACCTGGTTTTTGCAAAAGGGAAATCATGTTTAACGAATTTGTTGGATTTCTTTGAGGAAGTAGCTTGTGCTGTGGATATAGGAGGACCGGTGGATGTACTATACTTAGATTCCAGAAGGCACACCAAAGATTCAAAATCTCATGTTGTAGGGACTAACATATTGACATGGATTGAACTATAGAACCACGTAAGCAGGCCATTTAACCCATCTTGTCCATGCCAGCCCCCAAGTGCCCTTTTTAATCCCACCTTCCTATATCCAGTCCATAGCCCTGTAGCTTAGAGAACGTAGGGTGCAGATCCAGGTCCTTTTTAACAAAGTTTAGGGTCCCTGCCTCCACCACCAACTCGGGTGGCGAAATCTAGACTCCCGCTACCCTCTGTGTAAAAATATTCTTCCTCGTGTCCCCTCTACACCTTCTGCCTCTTATCTCGAATCTATGTCCCATGGTTGTAGAATTCTCAACCGAGGGAAACAATTTTATCCTGCCCACTCTATCTCTTTCCCCCTCGTAATTCTGTACACCTCAATTAAGTCACCCCTCAGCCATCTTTGTTTCAAGGAAAATAACCCCAACCTATCCAATCTCTCCTCGTCGCCACACTTTTCCAGCCCTGGCAACATTCTGTACACACCCCTGTCTGCATCAACGGGGCCGAGGTGGAGATGGTTAGTCATTTCAAATTCCTAGGGGTGCACATCTCCAAAAATCTGTCCTGGTCCACCCACGTCGACGCTACCACCAAGAAAGCACAACAGCGCCTATACTTCCTCAGGAAACTAAGGAAATTCGGCATGTCTACATTAACCCTTACCAACTTTTACAGATGCACCATAGAAAGCATCCTATCGGGCTGCATCACAGCCTGGTATGGCAACTGCTCGGCCCAGGACCGCAAGAAACTTCAGAGAGTCGTGAACACCGCCCAGTCCATCACACGAACCTGCCTCCCATCCATTGACTCCATCTACACCTCCCGCTGCCTGGGGAAAGCGGGCAGCATCATCAAAGACCCCTCCCACCCGGCTTACTCACTCTTCTAACTTCTTCCATCGGGCAGGAGATACAGAACATAGAACATAGAACATAGAAAATACAGCACAGAACAGGCCCTTCGGCCCACGATGTTGTGCCGAACCTTTGTCCTAGATTAATCATAGATTATCATTGAATTTACAGTGCAGAAGGAGGCCATTCGGCCCCTTGAGTCTGCTCCAGCTCTTGGAAAGAGCACCCTACCCAAACTCAACACCTCCACCCAACACCAAGGGCAATTTGGACATTAAGGGCAATTTATCATTGGCCAATTCACCTAACCCGCACATCTTTGGACTGTGGGAGGAAACCGGAGCACCCGGAGGAAACCCACGCAGACACGGGGAGGACGTGCAGACTCCGCACAGACAATGACCCAAGCTGGAATCGAACCTGGGACCATGGATCTGTGAAGCAATTGTGCTATCCACAATGCTACCGTGCTGCCCTTAAGAACAAATAAATCTACACTATATCATTTTCCCGTAATCCATGTACCTATCCAACAGCTGCTTGAAGGTCACTAATGTTTCCGACTCAACTACTTCCACAGGCAGTGCATTCCATGCCCCCACTACTCTCTGGGTAAAGAACCTACCTCTGATATCCCTCCT
This sequence comes from Scyliorhinus torazame, assembly GCF_047496885.1. Classification (NCBI taxonomy): domain Eukaryota; kingdom Metazoa; phylum Chordata; class Chondrichthyes; order Carcharhiniformes; family Scyliorhinidae; genus Scyliorhinus; species Scyliorhinus torazame. Next base: position 19,240,474 of record NC_092730.1, on the reverse strand, counting down.
ATATCTTCCACCTTTCACCTTAAATTTATGTCCCCTTGTAATGGTGTGTTCCACCTGGGGAAAAAGTCTCTGACTGTCTACTCTATCTATTCCCCTGATCATCTTATAAACCTCTATCAAGTCGCCCCTCATCCTTCTCCGCTCTAATGAGAAAAGGCCTAGCACCCTCAACCTTTCCTCGTAAGACCTACTCTCCATTCCAGGCAACATCCTGGTAAATCTTCTTTGCACCTTTTCCAGAGCTTCCACATCCTTCCTAAAATGAGGCGACCAGAACTGTACACAGTACTCCAAATGTGGCCTTACCAAGGTTTTGTACAGCTGCATCATTACCTCATGGCTCTTAAATTCAATCCCTCTGTTAATGAACGCGAGCACACCATAGGCCTTCTTCACAGCTCTATCCACTTGAGTGGCAACTTTCAAAGATGTATGAACATAGACCCCAAGGTCTCTCTGCTCCTCCACAATGCCAAGAACTCTACCGTTAACCCTGTATTCCGCATTCATATTTGTCCTTCCAAAATGGACAACCTCACACTTTTCAGGGTTAAACTCCATCTGCCACTTCTCAGCCCAGCTCTGCATCCTATCTATGTCTCTTTGCAGCCGACAACAGCCCTCCTTACTATCCACAACTCCACCAATCTTCGTATCGTCTGCAAATTTACTGACCCACCCTTCAACTCCCTCATCCAAGTCATTAATGAAAATCACAAACAGCAGAGGACCCAGAACTGATCCCTGCGGTACACCACTGGTAACTGGGATCCAGGCTGAATATTTGCCATCCACCACCACTCTCTGACTTCTATCGGTTAGCCAGTTCGTTATCCAACTGGCCAAATTTCCCACTATCCCATGCCTCCTTACTTTGTGCAGAAGCCTACCATGGGGAACTTTATCAAATGCCTTACTAAAATCCATGTACACTACATCCACTGCTTTACCTTCATCCACATGCTTGGTCACCTCCTCAAAGAATTCAATAAGATTTGTAAGGCAAGACCTACCCCTCACAAATCCGTGCTGACTATCCCTAATCAAGCAGTGTCTTTCCAGATGCTCAGAAATCCTATCCTTCAGTACCCTTTCCATTACTTTGCCTACCACCGAAGTAAGACTAACTGGCCTGTAATTCCCAGGGTTACCCCTAGTTCCTTTTTTGAACAGGGGCACGACATTCGCCACTCTCCAATCCCCTGGTACCACCCCTGTTGACAGTGAGGACGAAAAGATAATTGCCAACGGCTCTGCAATTTCATCTCTTGCTTCCCATAGAATCCTTGGATATATCCCGTCAGGCCCGGGGGACTTGTCTATCCTCAAGTTTTTCAAAATGCCCAACACATCTTCCTTCCTAACAAGTATTTCCTCGAGCTTACCAATCTGTTTCACACTGTCCTCTCCAACAATATCGCCCCTCTCATTTGTAAATACAGAAGAAAAGTACTCATTCAAGACCTCTCCTATCTCTTCAGACTCAATACACAATCTCCCGCTACCGTCCTTGATCGGACCTACCCTCGCTCTAGTCATTCTCATATTTCTCACATATGTGTAAAAGGCCTTGGGGTTTTCCTTGATCCTACCCGCCAAAGATTGTTCATGCCCTCTCTTAGCTCTCCTAATCCCTTTCTTCAGTTCCCTCCTGGCTATCTTGTATCCCTCCAATGCCCTGTCTGAACCTTGTTTCCTCAGCCTTACATAAGTCACCTTTTTCCTCTTAACAAGACATTCAACCTCTCTTGTCAACCATGGTTCCCTCACTCGACCATCTCTTCCCTGCCTGACAGGGACATACATATCAAGGACACGTAGCACCTGTTCCTTGAACAAGTTCCACATTTCACTTGTGTCCTTCCCTGCCAGCCTATGTTCCCAACTTATGCACTTCAATTCTTGTCTGACAACATCGTATTTACCCTTCCCCCAATTGTAAACCTTGCCCTGTTGCACGTACCTATCCCTCTCCATTACTAAAGTGAAAGTCACAGAATTGTGGTCACTATCTCCAAAATGCTCCCCCACTAACAAATCTATCACTTGTCCTGGTTCATTACCCAGTACTAAATCCAATATTGCCCCTCCTCTGGTTGGACAATCTACATACTGTGTTAGAAAAGCTTCCTGGACACACTGCACAAACACCACCCCATCCAAACTATTTGATCTAAAGAGTTTCCACTCAATATTTGGGAAGTTAAAGTCGCCCATGACTACTACCCTATGACTTCTGCACCTTTCCAAAATCTGTTTCCCAATCTGTTCCTCCACATCTCTGCTACTATTGGGGGGCCTATAGAAAACTCCTAACAAGGTGACTGCTCCTTTCCTATTTCTGACTTCAACCCATACTACCTCAATAGGGTGATACTCCTCAAACTGCCTTTCTGCAGCTGTTATACTATCTCTAATTAATAATGCCACCCCCCCACCTCTTTTACCACCCTCCCTAATCTTATTGAAACATCTATAACCAGGGACCTCCAACAACCATTTCTGCCCCTCTTCTATCCAAGTTTCCGTGATGGCCACCACATCGTAGTCCCAAGTACCGATCCATGCCTTAAGTTCACCCACCTTATTCCTGATGCTTCTTGCGTTGAAGTATACACACTTCAACCCATCTCCATGCCTGCAAATACTCTCCTTTGTCAGTGTTCCCTTCCCCACTGCCTCATTACAAGCTTTGGCGTCCTGAATATCGGCTACCTTAGTTGCTGGACTACAAATCCGGTTCCCATTCCCCTGCCAAATTAGTTTAAACCCTCCCGAAGAGTACTAGCAAACCTCCCTCCCAGGATATTGGTGCCCCTCTGGTTCAGGTGCAACCCATCCTGCTTGTACAGGTCCCACCTTCCCCAGAATGCGCTCCAATTATCCAAATACCTGAAGCCCTCCCTCCTACACCATTCCTGCAGCCACGTGTTCAACTGCACTCTCTCTCTATTCCTAGCCTCGCTATCACGTGGCACCGGCAACAAACCAGAGATGACAACTCTGTCTGTCCTGGCTTTCAACTTCCAGCCTAACTCCCTAAACTTGTTTATTACCTCCACACCCCTTTTCCTACCTATGTCGTTGGTACCAATGTGCACCACGACTTCTGGCTGCTCCCCCTCCCCCTTAAGGATCCTGAAGACACGATCCGAGACATCCCTGGCCCTGGCACCCGGGAGGCAACATACCTTCCGGGAGTCTCGCTCGCGACCACAGAATCTCCTATCTATTCCCCTAACCATTGAATCTCCTACAACTATTGCTTTTCTATTCTCCCCCCTTCCCTTCTGAGCCCCAGAGCCAGACTCAGTGCCAGAGACCTGGCCGCTAGGGCCTTCCCCCGGTAGGTCATCCCCCCCAACAGCATCCAAAACGGTATACTTGTTTTGAAGGGGAACGGCCACGAGGGATCCCTGCACTGTCTGCCTGTTTGTTTTTTTCCCCCTGACTGTAACCCAGCTATTCTTGTCCTGTACCTTGGGTGTGGTTACCTCCCTGTAACTCTTCTCAATCACCCCCTCTGCCTCCCGGATGATCCGAAGTTCATCCAGCTTCAGCTCCAGTTCCCTAACACGGTCTTTGAGGAGCTGAAGTTGGGTGCACTTCCCGCAGGTATAGTCAGTGGGGACACCGGTGGTATCCCTCACCACCCACATCCTACAGGAGGAGCATGTAACTGGCCTAGCCTCCATCCCCTCTTACCTTACAGAATATAGCTGCTGTGTGGACTAACTAGATCTCCGCCCTCCGATTCTGCTTCCAGTCAGCTACACTGTCTGTAAACTCCTGGCTCTCTTCTCACTCTTTGAGGAAATGTCGGAAACAAAATGAAAGGAGCACCTTACTCCCTCCTCACCTAACTCCCTCGGTCACCAAACTCTCACTATCGCACTCAAAAATCACCAAATTCAGCACTCAGTGCAAACAAAGTCTGCACTGTCGGGGATCACTTTTATACTGTGAATCTAGCCTCTGAAAACCTGGCCTAATCCAATTAACTAATTAACAAGCTCCAGCTGCAAGTGCCTAGAAGTAGAAGCCTGTTTAAAGCTGATTGAAAATTCACCTTCTTCTAAACCAAACAGCAACTTTTAAGTTAATTAACTAAATAAAAGAAAGACTAAACTTTAGATAAAAATGAAGCCTTATACTCCCTCGGTCACCAAACTCTCACTATCGCACTCAAAAATCACCAAATTCAGCACTCAGTGCTGGGAGAAGTCTGAGAACACGCACGAACAGACTCAAAAACAGCTTCTGCCCCACTGTCACCAGACTCCTAAATGACCCTCTTATGGACTGACCTGATTAACGCTTCACCCGATGCCGGTGTCTATGTAGTTACATTGTATACCTTGCGTTGCCCTATTATGTATTTTCCTTTTACTTTATTTTTGTGTACTAAATGATCTGTTTGAGCTGCTCGCAGAGAAATGCTTTTCACTGTACCTCGGTACACGTGACAATAAACAAATCCAATCCAATCCAATCCTCGTAAACCTCCTCTTCACTCTCTCCAGAGCAAGATTGTCGAGCTAACAGGGAACCGAGAGTAGGCATAAATGGGCTATTTTCTGGTCGAGCACCGGGATCAGTGCTGGGGCCTTGACTGTTTACAATTTGCATCAGTGACTTTGCTGAAGGACCAATGGTAAGGTTGCTGACGACACAAAGATAGGTGGGGCAGTAAGGTGTGAAGAGGACGTAAGGAGGTGACACTGGGTCAGGGGGAGGTTAAGAGAATGGACAAAAGTCTGGCACATGGATCGCGATGTGGGGAGAATGTGAGGTTGTCCATTTAGGCAGGAATAATAATAAAGAAGCCTATTATCCAATCGGTGAGAGATCTCAGAGCTCTGAGGTACAGAGGGATCTGGGCGTCCTAGTCCATGAATCACAAAAGGCTGGGATACAGGCGCGGCGAGTCATTGGGAAAGTTAATCGATTGTTATTGTTTGTTGTGAGGGGGAATTGATTACAAAAGTCGGGAGGTTCTGCGTCAGTTGTACAGGGCGTTGGCGAGACCACATCTGGAGTGTTGTGGACGATATTGCTCTCCTTATCTGAGGAAAGATGTCAACGTGTGGGAAGCGGTTCAGAGAAGGTTTCCCGGACTAACACCGGGAATGGGCGGGTTGTCCGATGAGGAAAGGGTCGGAGAGGTCGGGTTCGTATCCGCTGGGGTTTAGACGAGTGAGAGGCGACTCAATTGAGACCTTCCAGATTCTGATGGGGGGGGGGGGGGGGGGAGGGGGGTGTTGACAGGGTGGGGCGTGGAGAGGATGTTTCCTCTTGTGGGAGAATCGAGAACGAGGGGGGGGGGGGGGTCGCTGTTTAAAAATAAGGGGGCGGCCCGTTTAAAATGGAGACGGGGGAGAAATTGGGACAACTCAATTATTTGATCACGAGCTGAGGCTCTTGACTCATCCCTCACTTCTCTCTCTCTCTTCCTCCTCAGATATGATTTCCACCAGTTTCTACAACCCGTACTTCAGGCTGATCCATTTTGATGCATCGACGATGGAGAGGAACGCATCGAACCTGGTCAAGGCAGAATTCCGACTTTACCGTATCCGGTACCAGAAGTCCCGGGTGGCAGAACAGAGAATCGAGCTGTACCAGGTAATGGATGAACATTCGAGAGGGGCCGTGGCGTTGGGGGATGGGTGGGGGGTGGGGGCGGGCGGGGGCGGGGGGGGGCACGGGGGGGGGGGATGCTGATCAAGAGGCCTTATGAACCAGGAGGCTCAGCTCGGCCACAATGCCTTCCGAAGGATGGGCAGGGGGTTGTAAGGGTCGATGGCGCCTCTCGTGCAGCACTCCCTCAGTGCCGCACTGGGAGTGTCAGTCTGGAAGATGGGCTCAGGTTCCTGGAGTGTTGAGGGTAGGCTGGGGAGAAGGCTAGGCCTCATCTGGAATGTAGGCCTCACCCGGAGCGTAGGCCTCACCTGGAGCATAGGCCTTACCCGGGGAGGAGGCCTCACCCAGAGCAAAAGCCTGACCCAGGGAGAAAGCCTGACCCAGAGGGTAGGCCTCACCCGGGGAGGCGGCCTCACCCAGAGGGTAGGCCTCACCCAAGGAGGAGGCCTCACCCAGAGCATAGGCCTCACCCAGGGAGAAGGCCTGACCCAGAGGGTAGGCCTCACCCGGGGAGGAGGCCTCACCCGGGGAGGAGGCCTCACCCAGGGAGGAGGCCTCACCCAAAGAACAATACAGCACAGGAACAGGCCCTTCAGCCCTCCAAGCCTGCACCAACCATGGTACCTGCCTAACCTACAACCGTCTGCACTTACGGAGTCCGTATCCTTCCATTCCCACCTTATTCATATACTTGTCTCAATGCCCCTTAATTGCCGCTATCGTACCTGCTCCCACCACGTCCCCAGGCAGCGCATCCCATATATTTACCACCCTCTGTGTAAAGAACTTGCCTCGCACATTGGCTCTAAACTTTTCCCCACGCACTTTAAACCTATGTCTCCGAGTACTTGACTCTCCTACCCTGGGAAAGAGCATCTGACTATCCACTCTGTCCATGCCACTCATAATCTTGTAGACCTCTATCAGGTAGACCTCTATCAGGTCGCCCCTCAACCTCCGTCGTTCCAGTGAGGACCCGGAGCGTAGGCCGCAGCCGGAGCTTAAGCCACCTCCTCCTGTGCAAGGATAAGCCCCATGCGGCTGAAAGTGGTGCACAGAGCCCACCTGACTAGAACCCGAGTGAACACGTTCTTCCTGGAGGTGGAGGACATGTGTGAAAGGTGCCAGGGAGGCCCGGCCAACCACACCCACGTGTTCTGGGCCTGCTCCAGACTTGTCGGGTCCTGGACAGCCTTCTCCGAGGCCATGTCCAAGATTGCGGGGGTGAGGGTGGAGCAGTGCCCAATTGTGACAGTCTGCGGGGTATCGGACCAGCCAGAACTTCATATGGGGAAGTGGGCCGACGCTCTGGCTTCCCTAATTACCCGGAGAACCCTGCTCGGCTGGCGATCGGCAGCCCGATCCGCAGACTGGCTGGCAGACCTGTCGGAATTTCTCCACCTGGGCAAGATCAAATTCGCTGTTAGAGGAGGGCTTCCACAAAGGGTGGAGGCCAGTCGCCAACTCCTTAAAGGACTTGTTCGAGGCCACGAACAAGGCCACAAGAATCACATGCCGTGTCTCGTGCTCGTCCTGGAAATACTCTCATCCTGAGAGTAGGCCACACCCCGGAGGATGCATCATCCTGGGAATAGGCCTCACCATGTGAATAGGCCTTATCCTGGAAATAGACCTTATCTCATACCGTGTCCAGGGCTCGTCCTGGAAGTAGGCCTCATCCTGGGAGTAGGTCTCATCCTAGGAGTAGGCCTCATCCTAGAAGTAGGCCTCATCCTAGAAGTAGGCCTCATCCTAGAAGTAGGCCTCATCCCAGGAGTAGGCCTCATCCTAGGAGAAGGCCTCATCCTAGGAGAAGGCCTCATCCTGGGAGTAGGCCTCATCCCGGGAGTAGGCCTCATCCCAGGGGAAGGCCTCATCCTGGGAGTAGGCCTCATCCTGGGAGTAGGCCGCATCCAGGAAAAAACTCTTATCCTGTGAGTCAGCCCCTTCACAGGGAAACCTGAGGGGGTTAGATGGTGGTTTTAAGGACTTGGAAGCATTTTATTGCCGGACTATTTAGACTGTTTCTCTCATTCCTTGCCTCCCTCTCCAATATTATTTGTTGCTTGTTTTGGGCTGATTCAGGTTCTCAAGGCTCGGGACCCGGCCTCTCCTGCTCATCGTTATATCGGCAGCAGGGTGGTACGCCCCCGGACCACTGGGGAATGGCTGACGTTCGATGTCACGGAGACAGTTAGTGAGTGGTTAGTGCACCGAAGTGAGTGAGATGTGTTCACCCATTGTGGGAGAGGGCACCTGGAGCAGTGAGACTGGGACGGGGTGGGCACATTGGGGGGGGGGAACACTGATTTTGAGGGTGAGGGCTGAGTTGGGGAGGGGCTGTATGGAAGAGGGAGGGAGGTGTCAGGTGGGAACTGGGTGAGGGTGAAGCCTGGGTGAGGGCGGGGCCAAGGTCAGAGCCTGGGTGAGAACAGGGTGGGCCTGGGTGAGGGTGGGGTGGGGCCTGGACGAAGTCTGGGGTGTGGCCTGGGTGAGGGTGGTGTGTGGCCTGGGTGAGGGTGGGGTGGGGCCTGGGTGAGGACTGGGCATCGCTCAGCCTGGTGAAAGGCAGGGCCTGGTCAAGGGCGGGGCCTAGTCGAGGGTGGGACCTGGTCAAGGGCGGGGCTGGGTGAAGGCAGGGCTTGGGGGTGGGCGGGCCTGGGCCAGGGCAGGGCACGGCCTGGTCGAGGGTGGGGCCTGGTCGAGGGTGGGGCCTGGTCAAGGGTGGGGCCTTGTCGACGGCAGGGCCTGGGTGAGGACGGGGCCTGGGTGAGGGCGGAGCCTGGGTGAGGGCGGGGCCTGGTCGAATGTGGGGCCTTGGCGAGGGCAGGGCCTGTGTGAGGGCGGGTCCTGGGTGAGGGCAGAGCCCAGGTGAGGGCGAGGCCTGGTCGAATGTGGGGCCTTGTCGAGGGTGGGGCCTGGGTGAGGGCATGCCCTGGGTGAGGGCGGAGCCTGGGTGAGGGCGGGGCCAGGTCGAATGTGGGGCCTTGTCGACGACAGGGCCTGGGCGGGGGCGGGGCCTGGGTGAGGGCTGAGCCTGGATGAGAGCGGGGCCTGGTCGAATGTGGGGCCTTGTCGACGACAGGGCCTGGGTGAGTGTGGGGCCAGGGTGAGGGCAGGGCCTGGGTGAGGGCGGGGCCTGGTCGAGGGTGGGGCCTTGCAGCTGGCAGGGCCTGGTGAGGGGGGGGGCCTGGGTGAGGGCGGAGCCTGACTGAGGGCGGGGCCTGGTCGAATGTGGGGCCTTGTTGACGACAGGGCCTGGGTGAGGGCGGGGCCTGGGTGAGGGTGGGGCCTGGTCGAGGGTGGGGCCTGGTCGAGGGTGGGGCCTGGTCGAGGGTGGGGCCTGGGTGAGGGTGGGGCCTGGTCGAGGGTGGGGCCTAGGTGAGGGTGAGGCCTGGGTAAGGGTGGGGCCTGGTCGAGGGTGGGGCCTGGTCGAGGGTGGGGCCTTGGGATAGTCGGGGCCTGGTCGAGGGTGGGGCCTGCTCGAGGGTGGGGCCTGGGTGAGGACAGGGTCTGGGGATAGTCGGGACCTAGTCGAGGGTGGGGCCTGGGTAAGGGTGGGGCCTGGTCGAGGGTGGGGCCTTGTCGAGGGTGGGGCCTGTTTTCTTCATTCTTTCTATTGTCCAATCCAATTATTGTGTTTCCCTCAGACAGAAACCAGGGATTAAAGCTCAGTGTTCACTGTCCCTGCTGCACCTTCATTCCATCATCAAATAACATCATTGCCAACCGCAGTGAGGAGCTCGAGGCCAGATTTACAGGTAGGTGACTCTCTGAGGGAACTGAGCCCCAAAACAGGGCAGCTAAACCCATCAACACAGCTCCATAAAAGAGAGTGTTGCAACACAGAACCCAATAAAACATTCCCATTTCAATAGAGCCAACGTCAAATGTTTGATCCTGTCAAATGCAATCTTGCCAAATGCAAGCCAGTCAAACGCGAGCCTGGCAAACGCAAGCCTTTTAAACTCCGACAGTACTGACCCTCTGACAGTGCGGCACTCCCTCAGTACTGACCCTCTGACAGTGCGGCACTCCCTCAGTACTGACCCTCTGACAGTGCTGCACTCCCTCAGTACTGACCCTCTGACAGTGCGGCACTCCCTCAGTACTGACCCTCTGACAGTGCAGCACCCCCTCAGTACTGACCCTCTGACAGTGCGGCACTCCCTCAGTACTGACCCTCTGACAGTGCGGCACTCCCTCAGTACTGACCCTCTGACAGTGCGGCACTCCCTCAGTACTGACCCTCTGACAGTGCAGCACTCCCTCAGTACTGATCCTCTGGCAGTGCAGCACTCCCACAGTACTGACCCTCTGACAGTGCAGCACTCCCTCAGTACCGACCCACTGACAGTGCGGCTCTCCCTCAGTACTGACCCTCTGACAGTGCAGCACTCCCTCGGTACTGACACTCTGACAGTGCAGCCCTCCCTCAGTACTGACCCTCTGACAGTACAGCGCTCCCTCAGTACTGACCCTCCGACAGTGCTGCACCCCCTCAGTACTGACCCTCTGACAGTGCGGCACTCCCTCAGTACTGACCCTCTGACAGTGCGGCACTCCCTCAGTACTGACCCTCTGACAGTGCAGCACTCCCTCAGTACTGACCCTCTGACAGTGCAGCGCTCCCTCGGTACTGACCCTCTGACAGTACAGCGCTCCCTCAGTACTGACCCTCCGACAGTGCTGCACCCCCTCAGTACTGACCCTCTGACAGTGCGGCACTCCCTCAGTACTGACCCTCTGACAGTGCGGCACTCCCTCAGTACTGACCCTCTGACAGTGCAGCACTCCCTCAGTACTGACCCTCTGACAGTGCAGCACTCCCTCAGTACTGACCCTCTGACAGTGCAGCACTCCCTCAGTAGTGACCCTCTGACACTGCAGCAGTCCCTCAGTACTGACCCTCTGACAGTGCAGCACTCCCTCAGTACTGACCCTCTGACAGTGCTGCACCCCCTCAGTACTGACCCTCTGACAGTGCGGCACTCCCTCAGTACTGACCCTCTGACAGTGCGGCACTCCCTCAGTACTGACCCTCTGACAGTGCGGCACTCCCTCAGTACTGACCCTCTGACAGTGCGGCACTCCCTCAGTACTGACCCTCTGACAGTGCTGCACCCCCTCAGTACTGACCCTCTGACAGTGCGGCACTCCCTCAGTACTGACCCTCTGACAGTGCGGCACTCCCTCAGTACTGACCCTCTGACAGTGCAGCACTCCCTCAGTACTGACCCTCTGACAGTGCAGCGCTCCCTCGGTACTGACCCTCTGACAGTACAGCGCTCCCTCAGTACTGACCCTCTGACAGTGCAGCGCTCCCTCAGTACTGACCCTCTGACAGTGCAGCACTCCCTCAGTACTGACCCTCTGACAGTGCAGCACTCCCTCAGTAGTGACCCTCTGACACTGCAGCAGTCCCTCAGTACTGACCCTCTGACAGTGCAGCACTCCCTCAGTACTGACCCTCTGACAGTACGGCACTCCCTCAGTACTGACCCTCTGACAGTGCGGCACTCCCTCAGTACTGACCCTCTGACAGTGCGGCACTCCCTCAGTACTGACCCTCTGACAGTGCGGCACTCCCTCAGTACTGATCCTCTGGCAGTGCAGCACTCCCACAGTACTGACCCTCTGACAGTGCAGCACTCCCTCAGTAGTGACCCTCTGACAGTGCAGCACTCCCTCAGTACCGACCCACTGACAGTGCGGCTCTCCCTCAGTACTGACCCTCTGACTGTGCGGCACTCCCTCGGTACTGACACTCTGACAGTGCAGCCCTCCCTCAGTACTGACCCTCTGACAGTACAGCGCTCCCTCAGTACTGACCCTCCGACAGTGCTGCACCCCCTCAGTACTGACCCTCTGACAGTGCGGCACTCCCTCAGTACTGACCCTCTGACAGTGCGGCACTCCCTCAGTACTGACCCTCTGACAGTGCGGCACTCCCTCAGTACTGACCCTCTGACAGTGCAGCACTCCCTCAGTACTGACCCTCTGACAGTGCGGCACTCCCTCAGTACTGACCCTCTGGCAGGGCAGCACTCCCTCAGTGCTGACCCTCTGACAGTGCGGCACTCCCTCAGTACTGACCCTCTGACAGTACGGCACTCCCTCAGTACTGACCCTCTGACAGTGCGGCACTCCCTCAGTACTGACCCTCTGACAGTGCAGCACTCCCTCGGCACTGACACTCTGACAGTGCAGCCCTCCCTCAGTACTGACCCTCTGACAGTACAGCGCTCCCTCAGTACTGACCCTCCGACATTGCTGCACCCCCTCAGTACTGACCCTCTGACAGTGCGGCACTCCCTCAGTACTGACCCTCTGACAGTGCGGCACTCCCTCAGCACTGACCCGCTGACAGTACGGCACTCCCTCAGTACTGACCCTCTGACAGTGCAGCACTCCCTCAGTACTGACCCTCTGACAGTGCGGCACTCCCTCAGTACTGACCCTCTGGCAGGGCAGCACTCCCTCAGTGCTGACCCTCTGACAGTGCGGCACTCCCTCAGTATTGACCCTCTGACAGAGCAGCACTCCCTCAGTACTGACCCGCTGACAGTGCAGCACTCCCTCGGTACTGACCCTCTGACAGTGCAGCCCTCCCTCAGTACTGACCCTCTGACAGTACAGCGCTCCCTCAGTACTGACCCTCCGACAGTGCTGCACCCCCTCAGTACTGACCCTCTGACAGTGTGGCACTCCCTCAGTAATGACCCTCTGACAGTGCAGCACTCCCTCAGTACTGACCCTCTGACAGTGCAGCACTCCCTCAGTACTGATCCTCTGACAGTGCGGCACTCCCTCAGTACTGTCCCTCTGACAGTGCGGCACTCCCTCAGTAGTGACCCTCTGACAATGCAGCACTCCCTCAGTACTGACCCTCTGACAGTGCGGCACTCCCTCAGTAATGACCCTCTGACAGTGCGGCACTCCTTCAGTACTGACCCTCTGACAGTGCAGCACTCCCTCAGTAGTGACCCTCTGACACTGCAGCACTCCCTCAGTACTGACCCTCCGACAGTGCGGCACTCCCTCAGTAGTGACCCTCTGACACTGCAGCACTCCCTCAGTACTGACCCTCTGACAGTGCGGCACTCCCTCAGTAATGACCCTCTGACAGTGCGGCACTCCTTCAGTACTGACCCTCTGACAGTGCGGCACTCCCTCAGTACTGACCTTCTGACAGTGCAGCACTCCCTCAGTAGTGACCCTCTGACACTGCAGCACTCCCTCAGTACTGACCCTCTGACAGTGCGGCACTCCCTCAGTACTGACCCTCTGACAGTGCGGCACTCCCTCAGTACTGACCCTCTGACACTGCGGCACTCCCTCAGTACTGACCCTCTGACAGTGCGGCACTCCCTCAGTACTGACCCTCTGACAGTGCAGCACTCCCTCAGTACTGACCCTCTGACAGTGCGGCACTCCCTCAGTACTGACCCTCTGACAGTGCGGCACTCCCTCAGTAATGACCCTCTGACAGTGCGGCACTCCTTCAGTACTGACCCTCTGACAGTGCGGTACTCCCTCAGTACTGACCCTCTGACAGTGCAGCACTCCCTCAGTAGTGACCCTCTGACAGTGCGGCACTCCCTCAGTACTGACCCTCTGACAGCGCAGCACTCCCTCAGTACTGACCCTCTGACAGCGCAGCACTCCCTCAGTACTGACCCTCTGACAGTGCAGCACTCCCTCAGTACTGACCCTCTGACAGTGCAGCACTCCCTCAGTACTGACCCTCTGACAGTGCAGCACTCCCTCAGTACTGACCCTCTGACAGTGCAGCACTCCCTCAGTACTGACCCTCTGACAGTGCGGCACTCCCTCAGTACTGACCCTCTGACAGTGCAGCACTCCCTCAGTACTGACCCTCTGACAGTGCAGCACTCCCTCAGTACTGACCCTCTGACAGTGCGGCACTCCCTCAGTACTGACCCTCTGAAAGTGCGGCACTCCCTCAGTACTGACCCTCTGACAGTGCGGCACTCCCTCAGCACTGACCCTCTGACAGTGCAGCACTCCCTCAGTACTGACCCTCTGACAGTGCAGCACTCCCTCAGTACTGACCCTCTGACAATGCAGCAATCCCTCAGTACTGACCCTCTGACAGTGCAGCACTCCCTCAGTTCTGACCCTCTGACAGTGCGGCACTCCCTCAGTACTGACCCTCTGACAGTGCAGCACTCCCTCAGTACTGACCCTCTGACAGTGCAGCACTCCCTCAGCACTGACCCTCTGACAGTGCGGCACTCCCTCAGTACTGACCCTCTGACAGTGCAGCGCTCCCTCAGTACTGACCCTCTGACAGTGCGGCACTCCCTCAGTACTGACCCTCTGACAGTGCGGCACTCCCTCAGTACTGACCCTCTGACAGTGCGGCACTCCCTCAGTACTGACCCTCTGACAGTGCGGCACTCCCTCAGTACTGACCCTCTGACAGTGCAGCACTCCCTCAGTACTGACCCCTCTGACAGTGCAGCACTCCCTCAGTACTGACCCTCTGACAGTGCGGCACTCCCTCAGTACTGACCCTCTGACAGTGCGGCACTCCCTCAGTACTGACCCTCTGACAGTGCAGCACTCCCTCAGTACCGACCCTCTGACAGTGCGGCACTCCCTCAGTACTGACCCTCTGACAGTGCAGCACTCCCTCAGTACTGACCCTCTGACAGTGCAGCACTCCCTCAGTACGTTGTGTCTGATATTTGTAACTCTGCCACTCTGTTTCCAGGTATCGATGATGACCCCTACAGGGAGTACGAGCGACCCCGGTTGCAGCGGTTAGCAGCCCTGCGGTTCCCTCACCTCCTCTTCACCCTCCTGCCCGCCTCTCGACGTGAGGCCCACTCCAACGGGCTGCGGCGAAAACGCTCCGTGGACAGCGATGTCTGCTCCAGGTGATGGGGGAACATTCTGTGGAGTGGGAGGGGCAGCAGAAGTTCATGGGTCAGCGAGATGTGGGGGGGCTGGGGTTTGCCTGACAGTGACCCCAACCTCCGCTTGCTAGTGACCCCCTCCCACTTACTCCTCCCTTCACTCTCTCTCCCATTCTCTCCCCCTTCACTCCCCCTTCACTCTCTCTCTCCCCCTTCATTCTCTCTCTCTCCCCTTCACTCTCCCTCTCCCCTTCAACTCTCTCTCTCCCCCTTCACTCTCTGTCTCTCCCCTTCACTCTCTCTCCCCTTCACTCTCTCTCTCCCCCCTTCACTCTCCCTCTCCCCTTCACTCTCTCTCCCCTTCACTCTCTCTCTCTCCCCTTCACTCTCTCTCTCCCCCCTTCACTCTCCCTCTCCCCTTCACTCTCTCTCCCCCCCTCACTCTCTCTCCCCCCCTTCACTCTCTCTCCCATTCACACTCCCTCTCCCCCTTCACTCTCTCTCCCCCTTCACTCCCCCTTCACTCTCTCTCTCCCCCCTTCATTCTCTCTCTCTCCCCTTCACTCTCCTCTCCCCTTCAACTCTCTCTCTCCCCCTTCACTCTGTCTCTCCCCTTCACTCTCTCTCCCCTTCACTCTCTCTCCCTTCACTCTCTCTCTCCCCCTTCACTCTCCCTCTCCCCTTCATCTCCTCTCCCCTTCACTCTCTCTCCCCCCCTTCACTCTCTCTCTCCTCCCTTTCACTCTCTCTCTCTACCCTTCACTCTCTCTCTCCCCTTCACTTTCCTCTCCCTTCACTCTCTCTCTCCCCTTCACTCTCTCTCTCCCCTTCACTCTCTCTCTCTCTCTCTCCCCTTCACTCTCTCTTCCCCCTTCACATCGCTCTCTTCCCCCTTCACTCTCTCTCTCCCCTTCACTCTCTCTCTCTCCCCTTCACTCTCTCTCTCCCCCTTCACTCTCTCTCTCCCTTCACTCTCTCTCTCCCCTTCACTCTCCCTCTCCCCTTCACTCTCCCTCTCTCCCTTCACTTCTCTCTCCTCCCCTCACTCTCTCTCTCTCCCTCTCTCTCCTCCTTCACTCTCTCTCTCTCTCCCCTTCACTCTCTCTCTCCCTCACTCTCCCCCTTCACTCTCCCTCTCCCCTTCACTCTCCCTCTCCCCTTCACTCTCCCTCTCCCCTTCACTCTCTCTCTCCCCTTCACTCTCTCCTCTCCCCTTCACTCTCTCTCCCTTCACTCTCTCTCCCTTCACTCTCTCTCTCCCTTCACTCTCTCTCTCCCCTTCACTCTCCCTCTCCTCCTTCACTCTCCTCTCTCCCTTCACTCTCCCTCTCCCCTTCACTCTCTCCTCTCCCCTTCACTCTCCCTCTCCCCTTCACTCTCTCTCCCTTCACTCTCTCTCTCCCCTTCACTCTCTCTCTCCCCTTCACTCTCTCCTCTCTCCCCTTCACTCTCTCCCTCTCCCCTTCACTCTCTCCTCTCCCCTTCACTCTCTCCTCTCCCCTTCACTCTCTCTCTCCCCTTCACTCTCTCTCTCTCTCCCCTTCACTCTCCCTCTCCCCTTCACTCTCTCTCCCCTTCACTCTCCCTCTCCCTTCACTCTCTCCTCTCCCCTTCACTCTCTCTCTCTCCCCTTCACTCTCCTCTCCCCTTCACTCTCTCCCCTTCACTCTCTCTCTCCCCTTCACTCTCTCTCTCCCTTCACTCTCTCTCTCCCCTTCACTCTCTCTCTCCCTTCACTCTCCTCTCCCCTTCACTCTCTCTCTCTCCCCTTCACTCTCCTCTCCCCTCACTCTCCTCTCCCTTCACTCTCTCCTCTCCCCTTCACTCTCTCTCCTCTCCCTCTCTTCCCCTCACTCTCTCTCTCCCCTTCACTCTCTCTCTCTCTCCCCTTCACTCTCCCTCTCCCTTCACTCTCTCCCCTTCACTCTCTCCTCTCCCCTTCACTCTCCCTCTCCCCTTCACTCTCTCTCTCTCCCCTTCACTCTCTCTCTCTCCCCTTCACTCTCTCCCTCTCCCCTTCACTCTCTCTCCCCCTTCACTCTCCTCTCTCCCCTTCACTCTCTCTCTCTCCCCCTTCACTCTCTCTCTCTCCCCTTCACTCTCTCTCTCCCCTTCATTCTCCTCTCCCCTTCACTCTCTCTCTCCCCCTTCACATCTCTCTCCTCCCCTTCACTCTCTCACTCTCTCTCCCCTCCCTTCACTCTCTCTCCTCCCCTTCACTCTCTCTCTCTCCCTCACTCTCTCTCTCCCTTCACTCTCTCCTCTCCCTTCACTCTCTCTCTCTCCCCTTCACTCTCTCTCTCTCTCCCCTCACTCTCTCTCTCTCTCCCCTTCACTCTCTCTCTCTCTCCCCTTCACTCTCTCTCCCCTTCACTCTCTCTCTCTCCCCTTCACTCTCTCTCTCCCCTTCACTCTCTCTCTCCCCTTCACTCTCTCTCTCCCCTTCACTCTCTCTCTCCCCCTTCACTCTCTCCTCTCCTCCCCTTCACTCTCTCTCTCCCTTCACTCTCTCCTCTCTCTCTCCCCTTCACTCTCTCTCTCCCCTTCACTCTCTCTCTCCCCTTCACTCTCTCTCTCCCCTTCACTCTCTCCTCTCCCTCTCTCACTCTCTCTCTCTTCCCCTTCACTCTCTCTCTCCCCTTCACTCTC